>NC_057941.1:32404386-32421886 GCF_018555375.3 Anguilla rostrata | reverse complement strand
AGAGGGGGGGGGTGATCCATTATGCAAATGAGGGTTTAATCAAGCTGCATTATGACTCGCCGTCATACATGAAAGAAAGCTCCAGACAAAAACCTTTTCCCCAACTCTATTTGCTTCCAATGACAACTTAGACTTGAGCTCTGCCTACTCTGAGCACTGCTGATGTGGGTGGGGCCGTGGTGCTGGTGGTGGTGGTGGGGGGCGCGGAGGTGGTGAACGAACGCTAATATTGTAAACACGAGGCCCACATTTCTCACAGGAAAGACATCTACGGAGCCCAAACAAAAAGAATGAAAGACAAGGAGGAAAGAGGGGGATTTAATGACCCCTGTACTTTCCCTAAAGTGGGTCCGTTGACAGAGTGGTGACAGAGTGGATGAGTTTGCGTCTGTCAGTGCCCTCTATACAGAACACAGGTGCTGACCCTCCCCCATCGCAACAGTATCTAGGAAAATGGGAAAACGTAGGGAAGGAGAGAGAGAGAGAGAGAGAGAGAGAGAGAGAGAGAGAGAGGGAGAGAGAGAGAGAGAGAGAGAGAGAGAGAGAGAGAGAGAGAGAGAGAGAGAGAGAGAGAGAGGCATGGCGCCCTGTTTTAAAGCGCTAAATCTAAAATAGCAGCAGACTAAATTAGGCACGCATCGTATTTATTTTTCTTTCCATTCACTTCCCAGCAAGACTGTGGCTGCTACTAAGCCGCTGTGAATGCCGCCCGCGTGCTCTGGAAGTGAACAGTGACCACGCCTGCCACTCCCCTTTTTTGAGAGAAAAGCCATGGAAGACAAAAGTGTCGGGAAAGTAAACAGAGTCGCAAATGAATAATAATATCAGGGGCTCGGAATGAAGCATTGCTGTGACGAGAGTTCCCTAGCTGTGCCAGGGCAGGGGAGATTAAAGGAGGCTCGTAAAGAGATTAGCGGTGAGAGCCGTGGAGAGCAGCTGCACGAGACTTCATGTAGGCCGCGCTGCTCGTTTTATCTTCGCAGTGCAGTTTCTGGCCTCTTTGAGACGTGGGCGCAGTTTCGTCTTCCCTCGTGTATGTGTAAAACGCAACGCTGCGCTGTAGTCACCATGACATCGATTTAAAACATTCTAAATTAGTGCATTGACGAGAGCCATGCGTCAGTTTTCTCAGCAGCTGGCTCCTTTTATCTCAGTGGTTGCGGCATTTTTTATTTTATTTTTATTTTTTTGGCGGGCGAGTTGCTGTCCATCCAGTCCACGGGGGCAAAGTGATGAAACTCGCTACGTAAATTGACGTAACTCGCGACGCGGTGTTCCGCATGAAGGTTAATCATTTCATTGTTGTATCTATGGGTACGGTTTTATTAGTGTTTCAAAATGACGTTACAACACTATTTATAAATGTACAGTAGCGTAGGTGGTGAGACAGCAGCTGACACTGCCCGCAGTAAGCACACAGCTGTGTGATCTGCGCTCACTCCTGGGGCTGCCGCGGTGGATCGCAATCTGTTAGCTGTCAAGACATATTCATTCCTCATTAACACACACACACACACACACACACGCTCACGCGCGCACACACTCACACACACACATGCTTGAGCGCGCACACACGTGCTAGTAACTTTCATTAACTTAAAATGGACTGTTCAACCACCAGCCCCCCTTTTCCAAGCAAATCCCTTTGTACAAAACAAATTCCAGCCCTTTTGACACATTTCCAAAAATGGACATCAGAGCATTTTAATTTACTTGTTGATAAAAGCATTCTCTCCCATATGATGACATACGGAACAGGCCTGGCACGTCGTTGTTCGTTCGAATGTTAATTGCACGGCTGTGGGCAGCTGTACTGTGTCGTGTACTTAAGGATACATCAACGGTGTGTGTATGTCTGTATGTGTACATGTGCATATACTTATACATGGTTGTGTCTGTCTATGTGCATGCATGCGCCAGTGCGTATGTACGTACCTGCATCTATGTATGTCCACGTGTTTGTGTGCCTGTACATGTGCATGTTTGTGTCAGTGAGCATATTGTGAGGGCGAGAGTGTGTTTGCATCTGTGTATGCCGGGGGCTCTGTACTGTAAACACTGGCAATCAGTGAACAGGCAGGACTAATTCAAACAGGTGATAAAACCTTTCATTGGCTCTTTGTACTGGTCTCATACAGTGACTAATTTATAAGGCTGTGTGTAGCGGAGCATGCTGGTAAATATTAGCTCAGAGTTTCTCTGCAAAAGGATTGTTTGTTCAACAACCCCCCTCCCCCCCACGCTGTTACACTTCAGTTCCTGAAATGCGTGTCTCTCTCCCTCTCTGTCCACGAATCTCTATCCCTCCATCTTTCTGTTTGTCTATATTTCTGCCTATCCATCTCTCTCCTTCCCTTATATTGCTTTCTCTATTGCTCCACGTGTCCGCACATCTCAGCCTCATTCTGCTGATGCCGTCTATCTGCTTGTAGTAAAATGTAAGCAGAAGCAAAAAAAAAATCGAAATCTTTTTAATTAGATGGCAATCGTATTTGGGCTGGCTTTAAGAGCAGAAGTTATATAATCATCATATGTTCCGTTTATTCAGGGGAATATTTAATTGGATTTGCACATTAATATGTCTGGTGTAAATTCAACTCTAACAGAGACATATGAGTCCAATTGGGGCCATATGTTGTCTGTAAGAGTTGATTTAACACCAAACATTTACTGTGCAGGTACATTACCTGCTCGAGGTGACAACAGCAATATCCTGACAATTTAGGGACCTTGTAATTTCTGGCTGCAAAACTAACTCTCTAACAATTATGACAGATTCCTCCCCATGTGTATAAATAATGGACTTTTTTAAATAAAAATCTGCAGTTCTTCTCAACCCTGATCCAGGCAGACTGTAGTGTCTACTGGTTCTTGTTGTCATTCAGGGCCTAATTGATCAATAAATGCTTCTGATTAGTTAACTCACTGCACCTGGTTTCTTGGTTCTTGGTAGTAATTGGTTACTGTCATTTTAAGGTGAAAACAAAGCCAGCAGCCACTATATTCTGCCAGAATCAGGGTTGAGAAACACTGATGTAGCGCTTTCTGAATAATCTGAAAGGATTTAACAGCAGGATAGACTCACCTCAACCATTGCAAATCTGTGGTACGTTGCAGCAGTTTTCCAGGAGACATCACACGTGTTGGTAGATGTGATTGTGTTAATGTTGCTGTGTATACATGAATGAGTATGCCTGTGAAAGTAATCATGGATTGTATTTATACAGGGCTGCCCAAGCCTGTTCCTGGAGATTTTCTCCTGTAGGTCTTCACTCCAGCCCTAACAAAGCACACCTCATTCAACAGCTAGAGATCTAGTTGAGCTGATAATTAGTAGAATTAAAAGGTGTGCCAAAGTAGGCTTGGAGAGGAGAAACCTGCAGGATATTAGATCTCCAGGAACAGGATTGTACAGCCGTGCTTTTATTGAGCTCAGTGTGCACTTTATAGTGGAAGGGAGACGACTTGCCTAAACCACCAGCAATGTGCCACACGGCAATCAATTTATGCCAGGACACGTGCCACACATCAGCTGGGATACAGGGGGATTTATTTTGCCAGGTTTTCAGGGCAGTTGTTAAATGGTCGGAATTTGGGTGAGCCAGCATTGAGAAATCCGCAAGAAACAACACCTTGGAATCCCCAGTTGCAGTAAGTGCTAAGTGCTAAGTGTCACCCATCGGTAAAACAAAAGAATCTGTTGTTCAAAGTTGGCAGACTTCTTGGTCATAAAAACATCTATGACCACTCCTGATTAGAACAGGGCCAGTCAGCCTGTCCAGGCTCAGTCTTTTATCTCAAAATCGAGAAAGCATTTAACCCTTTGAAGAGTGGGTTTTTCGGAATGCTTTTTTTAAATTCTATGTCAGCGTTCTAGAACTCCATTGCTTTCAATTACCAGTACAGTGACTGTTACATCTGCATTGGAATGTTCAGTCAAGAACATTCTAATCACATATTTACGATCTCACCTGACCTTACAGGGTTAATGGGGTCAAGTGGCGAACACCCCCAAATATATCTGCTTCCACTATGACAACTTAATAACTACTTCCTGACAGGCTGGCATGAGCAGACGCTGGGATTCAATGCAGATAAAAGGAATGAATTCAGTGCCAGGGCAGCATTCCCAGTCTTCTCTTTGATTCATTTGCGGTGGGAGTGAACAGGAAGGAGCGTTAGAGCGGGAATAAAGGCACATCCTGGCGGGAAAGTGACACTGGTGGATGAGGACCCAGCTGCTTAACATCCACTCTGAAGTTGATTTCAGTGAATGATGCTGATGGTCTCTCAGGTCTTTTCTATTTGTATTTATTTTTTGCTGTTTAACCGATCGTTCACAAACAGACCGCACCAGAGCAAAGTGCTCTTCGGGAGCATTTATTTTCAGAAAGAAATATGATTGAACTGCAGAAATGGTAGAGCACATGCAGGGGAGGTCAGTTATTCCATTATATTCTGGTTATGACTGGCAGCGGAGGAAGATGGGGGGTGTAGTCTTTAACCCCAAACCTCAGTCATTAAACTTCAATTTGTGAGAACAATACGGCCTCTTTAATGCTTCACTGCAATATAGAGATGAGCCAAAGATGAGAAAACTCGCAAGGGTTCGGACCAAGTGCTTCTGTGTGTGTGTGCACACGTGCATGCTTGCAGGTGTGTGTGCATGCATGTACGTATGTGTGTGTGTGTGTGTTGTATTAAATGACTGGGTTTCAGATACACCTTCACGCTGTTGTCACTGCAGATTAGTACTACCGAGTACATTGGAGTAATGAAACAATTCACTGATGCATATAGGCGTATCTATGTCACACAGAAATGTAAAGGAAAAAAATTAGTACCTGGGACAGAGTGTATGCGCTAGCATGAATGCACATGAGAGAAAGCATGCCCCTCCCCCCTCCTCCCACAGCCCTGAATAAGTACAATCTAACTGTGTGTGTATTCTGGTGTACTGGGAGACTGCAGAGCTCCGTTGGCCAGTCTAAGTGTGTGTGTATTCTGGTGTACTGGGAGACTGCAGAGCTCCGTTGGCCAGTCTAAGTGTGTGTGTATTCTGGTGTACTGGGAGACTGCAGAGCTCCGTTGGCCAGTCTAAGTGTGTGTGTATTCTGGTGTACTGGGAGACTGCAGAGCTCCATTGGCCAGTCTAAGTGTGTGTGTATTCTGGTGTACTGGGAGACTGCAGAGCTCCACTGGCCTAGCCGTGTGAATCGCGGTAATTGCTCTGTTGTTATCCCCCCTCACTAGGGACCTGCTGGTGTCTGGGTTGCCTTTTTTCATGCATTACATTATTTGAGTCTTTTAATTCAAACTAATGAGAATGTGGAGGCATAGTGTTAACTGTGTGTGTGTGTGTGATTGTGTGTGTGTGTATGTGTGTGTGTGTGTGAATCCGTGTTAGTGGGTGCATGCATGCGTGTGTTGGTGTTACCTTCATGCATTCACTCATTATTTTCTGTTTGTGGTAAAAGAAAATGATTATACAGTGCTAAGAAAATAAACATTCTTAGTTGTAATACATGGCTTTATTCCCATCCAGCAGCATTCCAGCTACACTCTGGCTCCTTTCTGTCCTGCTACAAGAGTTCAGCAATGTACAAAAGCATATATAAATGGTCAATAATCATAAATCAGTAGTTTCTTTTATTTACTTTAACTTTTCCTACCTTCTCTCTCTCTCTCTCTCTCTCTCACACACACACTCTCTCTCTCTCCCTCCCCCCCCTTTCTCTCTCACACACACACACCCTCGCTGAAGTGAATTTATTCTTTATCAATTCACTGAAACTCAAACTAGCAGAAATGAAGGAAATGCATAGCAAGTAACCTCCTGTTCCCTCCAAATACCCTCAGGCCCTACATAAGGACATTAGCCCTATTGTTTCCAGAACTCCAAAGTAGCACATTTTGGGTGACAATATGATTAATTTTTGTGTGTTTGCCCTCCCTCATTTCCCATTTTTCTCCCTGTCATTTCTTTTCCTCCTCCATCGCTCTTTCCTTTTGGTTCAGAACAAACCTACAGTTGAAAGTGCATTAAGTTTGTAGTATTGTCTTTGTAGGATCACAGGAGACTCTGTGTTGGCCCCCACACAGGGTCCGGCGACTTGGTTTTCTGTTGAAATCGCAAGTTGGCCAGTTGCCTTTCTTTTAGCGCGAGGCGATGTGGTGACCTCTAATGTTAAAATGTTTTTAGGGCTTCCTCAAGTCAAAAGGAACACAAACTAAGGGCAGTGTGCAACGGCAAGGTGCTAAAGGGGCTTTTTTGGTCTGGAGGAAAGGGGAGAACAGAGAGGGAGAGCAGGAAAGAGAGAATCCAGGGTATCTGGGACTGTAATCCCAAACCAGTGACAGTCCTACAGCATATAAGATTAAACCTCCAATGATACTCACTGACAGCTGTCAGTCATTGTTTGTTTTGTACAGGCATGGGGGGGGGGGGGGGTTAGAGGGTTCCAGGTGACCAAGCACCTGACCCTTTCGCCCCAAGCGCCTGATGTGCCCCTTTGATTTGATTTTTAAAAACTTGTATTATTCTTGTTTCTGTCATTCATTTTCATACAATCATTTTGGTAAAATATATTCTGTACAGTAACTGGATGTTACAAGACAGCTTTTCTAGTTTGATGGGCCTTTCTCACTTTACATTACTTAGGCTTTAGAACCCTATCCAGAGCGACTACACAACTTTACTTAGCACTTTACATTTATCAGCTGGATATAATGAGCATGCAGGTTAAGACCTCTCAAGGAAACGCAGTGTCTTACCGGATTCAACCTACGACTTTGTTACAAGGGTTCCTCACCCACTGTGCCACACTCCGTCCTCCTTTTAGCACCTGCCACTCAAAACGTCTGGTTTTGTGTTTATTTCTTCTCAGCAACAAAATATTTTAGTTGGGCAGTGAATCCCATGGATCGTCAAGACCACATTTCAGATCCAACCAGTTGATCTAAACTTGTAGCCTATGCAAGAATTGCTGACCAGTCGGTGTCGTTGGTACCATGTTACTTCCTGAAGGAACCGCTGTACAGTCACGTATCTTTGAGTTTGAATTATGTGGGTCAGAGATGACGCATGGTGCTGGTAAACTATAAATTGTTTTACGAGTAGAATGGATTAAGTATTTGGTCTTAAAACAGCTGAGCTTGAGGTTCTAATACTGAGTGAGGCGCTGCGGTTGAAGCTATTTCTGAATGTGAACTGCTTCGGTTTGTAAACGACCATAGTCTGTACAATGCACCGAAAATGCAAGCTATGCAATTATTTGATAAAGCCGTTCTCGAAGCAAAGAAGTCTAGAATTTGATGTTATTGTGTCCTTCAACATTTGAGAGCGCAGACATTCATTGCAAATATTTATTTAAATTTTAACATTTTTATTTTTAGTATCGTTGGTGTTGTGACATAGAAATGCATTTTCAAACCGGACTGGAGAATCGGTTCTACATTTACAGCGGCATAACTTCTGCGATGTATGCTCACGTGAAAGGAGGAAGCGATACGGAGTTGCAATTACAGGCGAGTCTTCGAGAACGTTTCCCGTAGGCCTACAATGAACTTGAAAATGACTGCTATGATCCAGAGACAGACCTCTCCAACGCACACTCACATACACGCGCGCGCGCACACACCTTTCTGCGAGGACCGTAGCCTATAATACACCATGGTGTTCTGTGTTTCTCGCCAGTCGCGTATGTGTGTCGTCCCCAGCCAATCACGACACAGCCTCTTCGTGAGAAACCTACTGTGCACTGTCTGAATATCAGTCCACCCCCGACTCTAATGCAGCGGCAAGTGTTGACCGATCCCGTATGAAAGAGGCATTAAGCTACTTAAAAGGCTTGCTGTGGTTTACCTTTAGCGGAATCCCGGGGAGATTTTCCAAGGTGTTGCGTGCTCGCCCTGCGGGGAGAGAAAAAAACTTTGGGTGGATAACCTTGCTCGTGATTTGTTTATTTTCTGCAAAGGGCAAAATGTGATGCGTCTGGAGTAATTTTCGAGTTCTTTATTTTTTAATTATTATTTTACGGTCTATTTTTATTGGTTATAACTGGTTACAAATCGTTACAGTGGCTTTGGCTGTTTCTCGATTCTGTTCTGGGATTCAACTCAACTGTTTCACTCACCTGTCTAGCCACTCCCAGTCGCTGTACGGGACGAGCACGGCGTTTAGTGGATGCACCGAGGTGTCAGGTGTGTGAGGGTCAGTACCGTATAGCGGGGCACCAGCGACCCTCCGAATCGCAAGCTGCCCGCTTCCCCCGATGTCCCGTTCGGCGGACAACATGATTTTCCTGGGAGTACTTCTGAATGTCTTCATTCGAGGTAAGTTGTTCGAGGTTAAAGCTTTGACGGAGCCGACGGATCTATTTTTTCCAACATATTTCAGTTTTAATTAGTAGCTATTGCGACGTGCCCGACAATTATATATTCTCCGTGACAGACAGAATGACTTTAACCTGGCTGTGCCCTTCCTTGCCCGTCACTTTAGTTATGGCTCTTGTCATTTTCAGTTTGGTCGCTGAATATCCCACCTTTCCGGCAATTATTTCTGTTTTATTTTTATTTAATTGATTTCCTTGTTCAGACTAATCCGAGCGCCGTGGGGTTTTTTTTTGTTTTTGTTTTGTTTGTTTTTTGACGGATCACAAATGTAGTGACTGGCCCGTTTCTCAAGCGCTTCTCATTCATTACCTTAAAAGTAGCCTAGGCTGTCGCACATATGTATGTGCTGCAATAATACGTAGCTACATACAAAACTCGTTTCATATGCATGTTCAAAAGAGCTTCCATCTCCACGAACTAGCGGGCTCAACCGCACGAACTTTAAGCAGTAATCTTTTTAAAATTTTTCAAATCGTATTTTTAGAAGCGGCTATTAATCCGTGGGCTACATATTGTGTTTTCCTCCACAGACTGTAGACTACCAGAAATGTGTTCAAGAAGGTGCATAAACCATCTAGTCTTATGAAACTAGTTTCTATGTGGAATCTTTTAGAATTTGGAATTGCGCATAGCCCAAAATAAATATTTATTCCAAACGATAAAAAAGTATGTATCACACCTGTGTCTTGCCCCATTTAATTTACAGCGGTTACTTCGTATTGCAACTAGCTTTCAAAGGAAATACAGATAACGCAGATAGGCTTAAGCAGAGCAACTATTAACCATTCATTTCTGTCACATTGTAAACATGTAGGCAACCCATCGTGTTGCTTTCTAATTATTATCAATCATCATAAAAGTAGGGTGAAATTAAGTTCAAATTCCTCAAAGCATCGAATTTCAGCACATCACTGCAGACACAATCTGTCAAGGAGACCGTAACAGTGAAATTGGATAAAGATGAGTGAATGGCTCCGGAGTTTTGCTCTCGTTTCAGCAAGAGAGAAACGAAAACACAGACAGCACTGCTTATATTTCAGAGAATATCATCCAATTCCAAAACAGCATACAATCATATAAGTATTCTATAAAAATAATTTAAAAAACTATTATCACTATCCTAATTGAAGAACTTCCTCGCTCGCGTCGGTCCGACCCCATCCTTTTTATGATTAAAGGCGCAGAAAATGCATGCTTGCTATCAATGTAAAGAGTAATCGTTTATGCCAAGGCGCTATGTCTGAACCTGCAGTGCTTATATCAGCTTTTTTCTGAAAGTTGGTCGGCGAGACAGAGTGATCTACTGTTATAGGCATCGTTATGACCGTGGGTATAGATCGCATCATTTCTGAAGGTCTTAAATGCTTTCATCCTTGCCAGCATGGCCAGGGACAATCGGTGCTCATTTTTATGGCTGTGTTTTCGTCCACGCATGCAGGTTGGGACCGTGCGGCTTATTGGCGACTAAAATTCTACAGTTATCGTCATACACAGTAACATGTGAGTCTCTCAAGATTAATTCAACCCAAGTTTATTAAAGAAGGTAAGAGAGAAGTAGATTTATTTATTTATTTATTTATACAGTGGTACTGACGTAACTGTGGACTTCGGTGCCCCTCCATCCCTCAAGAAAAAGAAGTACAAATGCAGCCCAGTTATAAAAACATTATAAAATCGTTTAACAACTTTGTTAGATTTTGATCAGCAACGAGGTTGTATGAACATTGTTTTACCACTACCAAAACTTTTTATGTTGTTTATGTTGTAAAATGTTAAGACCAAACCAGATTAGGCGATATACTTTATAGCCAACAACTGCATCTAGGAGATGCCCACTCTAGCAGTCTTAAGGAAATCAATCCATTCGTATCCTGATGACTGCACACATCCACTGTACTCATCATCCCGCTGGCAGCTGCTAATGCTGCTGTAAGAAATTTTTTATCCCTTCGGTTTTAAATATGGGACATAGCAATGTCGATGAAGAGTGAGTATTGACAGGAACATATTGGCCTACTGTATTGTGCTTAATGGGCTCTGAAGACGTATATGTTATCCTATAGTACTTGTGGCACAACAAACACGAAGTACATTTCTTTTTGAGAATTAAGTTTTTTGGCGCAGTAATCGTGATGTGCGAGCTTTATTACAGTTTTTCTCCACGTATTACCGAGCATAAGCAATAACCAGCAGACCAAGACCTAATAAAAGCACGTGGACAGCGAACACAGCTGAGGCGTTCGTGAAGTGATATATTGTGATATGGCGCTGTCGGTTTGAGCTATCATCTTCGATCACTTCTGAAAAATAGGCCTACTGTTGAATATGGCAATGTCCGCAAATTAAATGGACATTTTTATTTAATTATTTAGATCATGGCATGTGTCTAACACGTAACAGCACTGTTGTGTGGAGAAATGTTTCATAAAGTGGGTCGTTCCCTGCACTTGGAACTGTACTTCCCTCTAGGGTTTTCAACACACCTTTTCCTGGTTTTGGTTATACACTTTGTTGTACGTCGTTCTGGATAAGAGCGTCTGTCAAATGCCTGTAATGTAATGTAATGTAATAAAGTGTAACGCTGAGTTGTAGCTCAAATGCTGATGTTTTTCCGAGAGAAAGGTTGTAAACACTTCAATCATCCGGTTCTCTGTTCTGTCTCCCTGTATATTCTGGATGTGTAGGGCAAATTATGCGTATGGAAGAAGAAAACTGATATGTCATACATGTAATTCAATTTTGATGAGTGTCCTTTTGTTTTTGTTACGTGGACTAGGCTACCCTACTGAAAACAGGACATTAATCGATGCCAAACAAACTCTTTGCGGTTAAACAAAAACAATTCTAATGTTTTATACTGTCTCCATTCAAAACTCGACACTGACATGGCAACGCGTTTTTAAAGATTAACTTGCAGTCTCCTTGCAAACAACCTGCATGTTCACCTGTACCCTGAACAATTCGCTTCACAGTCGGTAAAGTGTAGTTGCAGCTTTCCACCGCAGGATGGAGTTCTGTCACACGATTATTGCGCCGTGTAACTCTACCTTTAGGTCACACTGTAATCAGTGTCGATTTGTATCTGTGCGCCAGATGCGCTACGCAGGTGTTCGTTAACCGAGGGAAACAAAAGGACAAAAATGCGTCACGCATTTCATTTACTTTCCTCAATATTGACGCTATGCTCAACCCTTTCCGTGAACAGGTGGTGAGTTCGGTAAACATGGCAGATCGTAGTGCGCCTCCCCTCCCCATTAAAATAATTGTTCCGTCTGCAGCAAGATAAAACATTCGAGCGAACCTTTTAATGCATTTGCATTATGGAATCTGTTGTAATAACGTTTGAAGCATTATAATTTTGTTTAAATGTAACATAGGAGATGGTGTGCTGCATATGCTTATTTTACAAAGTAGAAAGAATAGCTATTTGCCACAATAAAGGTCTTGACAAAGACCAAAATGGAAACCAGATAAACATGGTGGTATCTGTCATTGTATCGTAAAATAATATACTAACCCCAAACCACCCAACGAACAAACAAACAAACCAACAAGCAAATTAATAAATGAATGCTGGTGTGCATTTATCTAGTGTCAGTTTATTTCTTTTTCCATTGGAACTGGAGGATGTTTACTCGGTCAGGTTGAAAAATACTATTCACATATGGGATGGGAATTCACTAGGACCCTGGGGGAACCCCCGTGCCACTGTATCGTTAATGAGGATGGTGATTCAGGACATCGGTTTATCAGGACCTTGGAAGAGGAGACAGATGAATTCCTGTTTGAATGCCAGTCTAAAATCACAGATGCTGTGTGCCACAGAAGTGTCTTCAGCCATCAGTAAGAGTGATGGACCAGTATGATCTGACAGGAATCCATGGAAATCCATTTTTGCTATTTCTGAAACACGTTGGTTATGGACAAAATAACAAAACTTCTTTCTCTCTAGTTCAATTGTGGCTGTAACTTTTTTCCCTTTTGAGTGGTCTTCTACTCCATGCACTTTGATAGTTTGCATGTTTCCAGCAATGGAAAGCCATTCAGCCCATGGTGCTACAACCATGAGATTCCCAAACACCAAGCTCGCAGAATAGAGGCATTACCATACCCCAGTGATAAAAGATCACCACACTCCACAAAAAGGATGTGCTGTACCACCCTATCTACCAGGAAACAGGACTCACAATGAGGTAGTCATTGGTGATGTTACATGTGAGAGCCAATAATAGAGGAACGTGGATTCCTAAGGGACAGGTAGTCTAATGGACCAAATTAAGTACATACGTGCGTGTGTATGTGTGTGTGTGTGTGTTTGTGCATGTCTGTGCGTGTGTGTATGTGCATGTGCGTATGTGCGTGTGCACATGTGTATGTGTGTGTTTGTATGTGCGTGTGTGTATGTGCGTGTGCACATGTGTCTGTGTGTGTTTGTATGTGTGTGTGCGTTTATTTTCCGGTGCCAGCTGGATGTATTGCAGTACTTCATATAATTTATGGCCGGGCTGATGCCTCCTGTATGGTGATGTCACTTGCTTGTCCAGTTGCCTGTGTGCCTGTTCATGTGTATCAGAAGTGCAGGTGAACCACCTTGGTCAAGGGCACGACAGCGGTGCTGAGATTAGAATTTGAATCCTCAGTGCCTCGGGGGGACCAATTTAACCACTTCCCCATGACCATGACTGCAACCACTGTTGCACACTGCCTCACCATTGTTAGCTGCTCACTGCTGCTGGAAAACAGGGTCTTCTGGGAACCCCTGTGAACTTTACAGCTTCTAACTTAATATCCTTAACAGGACTCTGCCTTGTAACCTCCTTACCAGAATCTATCCAGTAACATTCTTACCAGGACTCTGCTCTGTAACAGCCTTACCAGAACTCTGCCCTGTAACATTCTTACCAGAATTCTGTTCTGTAACATCCTTACCAAGATTCTGCTCTATAACATCCTTTCCAGAATTCTATACTGTAGCATCCTTACCAAGATTCTGTTCTGTAACATCTTTACCAAGATTCTGTTCTGTAACGTCCTTACCAGAACTGCCTTGTCCTCCAGATGAAATGTTAAACTGAGGTTCTGACACTTCGTGATCATTAAAGATCATTAATGTCACAATGAGTGGGAAGTAAATTCTAAACCTGGCTCTCACAGCCTGTCCAACTAATCATCCTCCTGTGTAATTATCTAAATAAACCCCTCCCTCCCCGTTACTTGATTTGTGGTGAGTGTGCTTGTGAGAGAGAGAGAGAGAGAGAGAGAGAGTGTGTTCTCTGTACGTGTGTCTGTGTTTGAGGGAGAGTAGGTGTGCATGTCCAGGTTTTTTCATATTGTATGAGGACTCCTCTGGTGGATGAGAGTATAAATCAAGCAAAGTTTCAGGGGATAAATATTCAATTCCCATGTTTATCCCCAACAAAGAAAAAGAGAAACAGAGGGCAGCTGCTGTGAATGTTCTGTACTGTCCTTTAACCCAAGAGGTCCTGTCAGCCAAAGAGCAACATTCCCAAAATGTGTATCTTCCCGAGACCTGGCAGAAAAAAGTATTGAATTTTTTTTTACATAATTAAAGTGTCTTGTATGACAAAAACATGTTGCAGTGAAAATATTTTTAAAAATTATTCATTTATGTATTTATTTTCTTTTGAATGTCTCTTGTAGTGTAGGTTTCAACATAGTAGAATATATGGTTCTTCAAAATAAGCGACTCATGTCCCCTACAGGGAAAAAAAATTAATTGCTGAGTCTTAGGAGGTTATATAACGCGCAGTGTTTAAAAAAGAACATCTTGTATCACACTGTGATGTTGTAATTGTAGTTGTTCTAGGTGGTCTCTGGATGGACGGGTGTTGATTAATACAACAGAGAGCAATCAGGAGGAGATTCTCAGAGAAATCGCATACTTATAATTTTGCTTCAACTTCACGGCGAATGAAAGCACTTTTCTGCTTTTTTTTCGAATGAGAGTTCATTTCAATCAAAGGCTCTTTGGCATAGCGGGCGACGCAGTGACAGCCGCCAATGATGGAGACGACAGGAGAGGTAATGACAGGAGGAGATGGAGCTGCTGGAGAGAATGCATCATTTCTTGTGCCGAGTGTGTCTCTGTCCAACGGCTGCCTGCTCTGTGCTGTGTGTGTGTGTGTGTGTGTGTGAGGAGAGTTTGCGTGTGTGTGTGTGTGAGGAGAGTATGCGTGTGTGTGTGTGTGTGTGTGTGAGGAGAGTATGCGTGTGTGTGTGTGTGTGAGGAGAGTATGTGAGTGTGTGTGTGTGTCGTGTGTGAGGAGAGTGTGTGTGTGTGTGTGTGTGTGTGCATGAGCGTGTGTATGTGTGCGAAGAGAGAGAGTGTGTGTGTGTGTGTGTGTGTGTGTGTGAAGAGAGAGAGTGTGTGTATGTGTGTCTGTGTTGGCATGTGTGTACAGGGTGGAGGTGACATGGTGTGTTGCGGCAGGCTTACCCTGACGCCTTGCTGGCCCTGCAGTTAGTGCGCTGGTTAGCAGATGGGATTTTATTGAAATGCTCTGTTGTTCATTTCATATCTCTCTCTGCAGTGGTGTAGTATAAATATCATTTGCTAGCAGTAGTGCTCCTGAGATAAGGCGTTGGTGCCCTTTTTCTGGTTTTGTTTTGGGGTGTGTTTGAGGAGGATAAGGGGGTTCAGTGGCCTGCGGAAGGATGGGTTCACCTCATCCCCTCTTTATTATTTTGCACCACTAGCCCCAGTTGAACAGGAGACTTCTGGTTTTTTTTTTGGTTTTTTTTAAGTTTGGCGTGCTGTGTGCTGTGTTTTGGTCTCTAGTTACCATTCCTCTGGGAGACTGACGGATTCTTCCCATCACTGAGGGACTGATTTTTAAAATGTCATTTTGGTGTGCTGGGAATAATTGCATTTTATCTTCATGAAGAGACAGCTGGAGATTTGTGCGCAGAGCCGGCCTGACCAAATAAGCCATATAAGTGGCTGCTTAGAGCTTCCCAACTACAATTTATTCTAATATATATATATATATATATATATATTAGATATATATTATTATATATATATTATTATATATTATATATTATATATATATAGTACTGTGCAAAAAAATGCTGTACAGCTAAGATGCTTTCAAAAATAATGAAATGAAAGGTTATAAATGTGGAAAAAATGATATAAAGAGCAGTAAATAGTTAAAAACTAAATAAAATCAATGTTTGGTGTGACCACCCTTCGCCTTTAAAACTACATCAATTCTCTTGGGTACACTGTCCTGCAGTTTTATAAGAAAATCGGCTGGTAGGTTGTTCCAAGCATTTTGGAGAACTTGTCACAGTTCTTCTGCTGATTTTGGCTGTTTCGCTTGCTTCTGGCTCTCCAGGTAATCCCAGAGACCGTTGATCAAGTTTTTATCTGAAAAGTAGTCTATTACTTAAAATAATACTTTATTTAACAAAATACAAAAATGTATCTGTAAAATAACTTTTTTTCTGGAAAATTCATGTTTGGAAATTTCAAATTTGCTCTTTTCTACTGACACACTAATGCAGAAAACAAAAAATAAACATCTAAGACCAAATATATACTCTGTATTATATTTAAAAATCTAGGGTGCCTAAAACTTTTGCACAGTGCTGTATATAGGAGTGGGTGGGTCAGGGGACCACACATTCTAATCCTGTTTAGGGCCCAGCGCTGGCTAGGGTCAACACTGTTTGAATGAGTACTTGTGATTTTCTGTTGTTTCATTGGCTCTTTCATTTTCATATATGTTAGCCAGAGAATCTTTCAGAATGTTCTGGAACTACACGCTCACACGCATGATTTGTTCATTCTGTGACAGTATAGTTGCGTTTGTGTCAAACAATGTTTGCTTCTGGTTATATGTGAGTGTCCATATATAAATGGTCATGAGAATGTGATATGTTTGTGAGTGTGTAGGCATGTGTGTGCATGTGTGCGTGTGTGTGTGTGTGTGTGTGTGTGGTTCTGTCTATCTGGTGACAGAGCGCGTGTTGCCGTGTGACATGTTTTGAGACATTAACCTCTGTGTCTGTGTGCAATAAAGCCATCAGATTCGCTTCGCTTGCTGATTAATAATCCCCAGTGATAGAGAGATCAATAACCCGCATTAAGAGTCATATATCACAGATGGAGTCTGTCTGTGTTCTCCACAGATTTTCCTTCTGTCACGTTTTATTCCTATCTGCTCTTCCTCCACGTCTCTTTCTGATTTCTGTACTGTAAATAGTCTCATTCCCTCCTTCGTTGCCAGATCCACTGATCTTATGATTCCCCGTGATTCACAGAGATGGTCTTTAATTACGTAGTGCGTGAGTACATCATCGCCATGCCAATAGGTCTCCCGGTGTTTTCCCGAGTGAAGCAGGTGTGATTCCCAGGTGTCCTTGTTCCCCAAGGCTTAGATATTTACCCAGAGTCACGGTCCAGCTGCACAAACAAAAACATTTTCTTACCCTTTAAGGCACAAGTTTCTAACTCCAGTCCTGGACGACCGCGGTGTCTGATTGTTTTCGGGGTGTTCTCGCCACAAAGTGTTTCGTTTAAGTCATTGACTGGCTAAGGAATGCGCACACCTTCTCAAGGCCTTAATTGGCGACTGATTGAAAGGAGAACACAAAAAACACTGCGGCCCCCTTGGGGTTCAGTTTGACACCTCTGTTTTAAGATGTGACATTCCAAATATGTGATTAGAATGCTCTTAATGTGACATTGTAATGCTGATGTAACAATCATTATAGGGAACTGAAAGCAGTGGGGTCTTAGAACACTGATTTGGAATTTTAGAAATACATGCAAATATACCTACGCTTTAAAGAGTTAAAATGACTGTTGCTTAAGGCCGCGATCAGGACTGTATGGCCCATGGACCAATCGTGGCCCAGTTTGGTGATAGGAAATGGATATATTTTTTGTCAAATAGTATTATTACATATTTGTTTTTACATTACATTAGGTAAAGATAACACCACAATTAAAATACCCATTACTTATTTTTCTTTGAGCATTTTATTCAAAGCTCTGTGTCACTATGTGCGGATAGGCTATAATTAAATTCCAGTTCAATTCTGTGGTTGTGGCAAAAATGCAGTTTTAGTGAGCAGC
>NC_057941.1:32354386-32396886 GCF_018555375.3 Anguilla rostrata | reverse complement strand
TCCAGACGAATAGGTCGTGCTGCAAATTGCAGCGACTGCGTTAGAGGAGGGTAATCTGTAAAATCTGACTTCTGTGAAGGCTGTAATTGGACATTATTAGTCTTGCGACGACAAGATAGTCAACAGAATCGGAAATATGTGCGTTGGGCAGTGGACCTCTCGTTTTACTGGAGGACTATTAATATTGACGTGAAGAGTCGTTTCTCATCTTTATGGCGACCTTTTCCTGAATGTTGTCATTCCGATACGGCTGCAGACGTGGTGATCGATATCTACATTGCAGTGGTTGTATGCATCCTCTTAAAACAATGAGATGGTGGATGCTACCCGGGTGTTGTCTGATTATGCTGTATGCATATGTGTGTGTGTGTGTGTGTGTGTGTGTGTGCGTGTGTGTGTGTGTACTTGTGTGTGTATGTGTTTGTCTGTTTTGTATGTGACTGTGTGTGTGTGTGTGAGGTCCAAGTCTGTCTGTTCTGCCCGTATGCATGTGTGTGTATGTGTGTCTGTGTCTGTGTGTGTGCGTGTGCTTGCACATGTGTACATGCATGTCCATTTGTTCTTCTGATGTGTATCCTGAGGCCTGTGTGTATGTGTGTGTGTGTGTTGCAGATCCAGACTGGCTGATTTCCAGTATAACTGCCACCCGTCCCCCCTGTCTGCGTCTGGCTGCCTGAGGGAGAATGGAGCTGCCTGTCTGAAGGCCTACGCTGGCCTCATTGGTGAGGCACAGAGTGGGGGCGGGGCTGAGTGGAGGGAGGCGGGGCTAAGGTGAGGGGCGGGTCACCTGGGTCTGCAGGTGAAGAAAAGGGGCAAACAGAGGGATGAAACAGAGGACATAAGGGGCTGAGGAAGGCCAAGGTGAAGAGAGAGACAGCAAGAGAGAGAGAGAGGAAGTGCCATACATATACAAATATTGACCAGTAATAACTTTTAATATGTTTGTAATACTCATTATCATAATTTTACACGTTGCATATATGGTTTCCATATTCCTGTATGTTCTACGTGTTGCTTTGGCAGTATGACTCTAGCTGTCCTGCCAATTAAGCAAACTGAAATTGAAATTGAAAGAGAGAGAGACATTGGAGGCAGAGCTACAGTACCTCACAACATGTGGAACTTACCAGGACCATAGGCAGAATTTCTACCCAAAATTCATAAAAATATGCCCAGAATTTGAAACTTTAAATTATCACCAAAAGCTCCCCTATTTATTACGGAAACACAGAAAATGTATTGGACTAGCCGCAAACTACGTAACAGCTTGCCATAAACAGAGAGAAAACCAGTGAGCATGTTAGGATAGGCCTATATTTGTCTGTACACCGTTTGTCTAGATTTACGTTTCTGGGCAATATTAGAAATATCTTGTCATGCCAATAAAGCATTTTGAATTTGAGAGAGGGTGAGAGCATTGGATAGGGAGAGAGAAAGAGAGACACAGAGCTCAGGTTCCTCCCCCTCCTCACAGGCACCATCATGACTCCGAACTATGTGAGCAACAGCAGTGTGGAGGTGTCTCAGTGGTGCAGCTGCGAGGGCAGTGGGAACCAGTGGAGGGACTGTCTGCGCATCCTGGAGGCCTTCAGCAGCAACGGCTGCCTGCGTGAGTCAGACCTGCGCTCACACAGGCGCATGCATAGCCGCACACTGACGTTTACGCATGCACATGCATGTCCGCTCACTGATGCCCCCGCAGGCGCATCCATATATGCACACTGACACTCATGCAGGCGCATGCATATTTGCACACTGACGCTCATGCATGCACATGCATATGTGCACACTGACGCTCGCGTATGCACATGCATATCTGTACACTGACGCTCACGCAGGCACATGCATGTCTGCACACTGACGCTCAAGCATGCATATCCGCACACTGACGCTCACGTATGCACATGCATATCTGTACATTGACGCTCACGCATGCATATCTGTACACTTATGCTCATGCATGCACATGCATATCCACACACTGATGCAAATGCATGTACATGCATATCTGTACGCTGACGCTTAGGCATGGACATGGCTGAGGAGGTAAGAGGGGTTGTCTGGCAGTCGGACGGTTGCCGGTTCGATCCCCCGCCCTGGGCGTGTCAAAGACACCTAACCCCTAATTGCTCCCAAAGAGCTGATTGGTACCTTGCATGGCAGCCTTTCACCGTTGGTGTGTGAGTGTGTGTGTGAATGGGTGAATGAGAGGCATCAATTGTAAAGTGCTATATAAATGCAGTCCATTTACCATTTACATGCATATCCGCACATTAACGCTCACGCATGCATGTCCATAGGCATGCTCAAACAGGGACTCATGCATGCACAGACATCATTGTCTTTAACAACAAAGGACGTCACATTTTAAAAAATGTCAGGCATGTCTTAGGTCTTGTGACTGCTTGGCGTGTAATTACTCTGTGCATATCCACACACACCCACACACACTAGGGCCCCCAGAGTTCAGCATTTGTGTGGTAATGAGCACGAACATGACTAATTATACCGGTAGGTTATAAATATCACTGTTTATCAGTAGAAAACAATACAATGACACTGTGATGAGCGTGGCAGTGTCAGCGTTATTAGGTGTTCCAAACTGGGGATAAAATTAAGAGAAAAGATTTAGAAGTTGAAATTTTACCTGCACAACATCTGTGATTTTTTGCATTGGGGGAAAGATCTCACACAAGATCTCACCCTATGTCCCTCCCCTACACAGGGAACGCCATCAGTGCATTTGGGAGCTTGTCCCTTCGCCCCGAGGAGAACACCCCACCCGCATCGCCGCGCCCCTCCCCCAAAATCCAGCAGGGCGACCCGGACGACAACGTTCTGCCTGACCTGAGCACTGTGAGCACCCCCTCTCCCACTCTAAATAGAGCACACTGAACACAGAATCACTGAACACGGAGTCACACACCACTGACCTGGACCAGTGCCTCAAACTGGGGCTCCTGATCTCAGCCCTGAGGGACCCATAGTTCGGTTGCACTTAAACCTCCATTAATCAATGAGGTAATTAGCAGCGATTGGCCACCGATCTTTAGTTTAAAGTGCTAATCACAGCCCATTGACCAAAAACATCTGCACCCTTGTCTTCCTTTCCGTGATTAATTAATTAATTGGAATACAAAATGGTCTTAATTAAGCAGAAAGACAATCTGTATTTTAAAGATTGGTCGAAGAGGTGCAAGGGTTTGAAAATTATTTGAAGAAACACCATTATTTTTGTCTTTTTACACGTCTCCAAGAGCACTCGGAAAGCGTAAATCAGAGAGTTGTCAGATAGTGTCAAACCCAGAGCAGAATTCAGCTCACAGCTCAATCGAATCTCATTATTTGAGCTCCGCTGAACGAGAAGCAGCTGAGAGCCCAAGAGTGCACTAGCGCTGGATGGACTTCTTATCTGACACTGCTGATCACAGATTCCACCCCACATTTGAGAAGATTCCACAGGCTAGTGTGAGATTACACAAACTCCTCTAAATGGCATGTCTTTACCTCCTTTACACACACACACACTCTCATTCTCTCTCTCTCTCTCTCTCTGTCTCTTTTCTCTATCTATTCTCTCTTTTCTGCCTGTGGTTAGTTTTTCTGATAGTTTTTCTCTTTATGTTGATTGTCTATTATTTTTATTTTGAAGTACAGTAATTTCTGTGGTTGAACGATGTCCCAATAAAAGGGTTTTTAAATCTCAGAAATCTCTTTAAGTGAGAGATGTTTGCAGTAGGCAGTGTATCAGTCAGCTGGTGTTAATATTCATGTATTTATACCCATCTGTCTCCCTCTTTCTGTAAATCTCCACGTCATTCATTCACTCCTTCGTTATGCCTCCATCTTTCACCCACACCCTTATCCCTCTTTCATTTTTTACATCTGTTTTCCTCTCCACCTCTCTGCCATAGCTTATCTCTTTTCACTCATGTTGTTGATGTCTGTTGATATCTCTGCTCAAACTGTCCTAACCTCTTTTCTTTCTATCTAATATCTCTTCCTTTTTATCTGCAAACCATCAACTCTAGAAACAGTAGTCACTCACTCACTCACTCACTCACTCATGCAGTCACTCTCTCACTCACTTATGCATTCACTCACTCACTCACTTGCTCACACAGTCACTCACTCACTCACTGTCACTGTCTGTCTTTCCCACACCAAAACCCTTACGCTCTCACCCACTTGCTCATACACTCACACTCAGACCCAGTCACACACCCTCACATCTCACTCATTCACTCAGCGAGCAGCTCCCGTAAAGTATCAACAGGTCCACCGTTTTACCACTAGATGGCCAGTGAAGAAGTTACTCATGAGAGTTGACGTGAAGCAAAGAGGCTGTTTTTCGCTCTTGGCACTCTCCTAGGTGGAAGACCCTGAGGAGGAAGAAGACGGAAGGGAGTTCAACGTCATCCCGAACTACTCTGAGAAAGAGTCCAACCTGCGGTCTGGAGTCCGGGCGGGCTGTGAGGGGATGCCAGCCCCACCCAGATCTCTGCTCGTCCCGCTACTGCTCACCGTCCCACTGAGCTGGGGGTGAGGGGGGAGGAGAGGTCCCTGCACAACCCAACACCCCCCCCCCCCAAAATATAAACCTACTCACTCACATAATCACTAACTTGCACATTCAAACAGATACAACAGGAGTGGAGAGATGGAGATGGAGAGATGGAGAAGACAGAGAGGAAGGAGTAGCGAAAGATTAAAGAAGAGGAACAAGATGGCTTCTCTCCTCCTGTTTTCTGTTTTTGTTTAAGAAGTTTTTGTAAATAATCATAGGTGAACGCACCCACCCACCTTCTACTCTCATAAGTAAGGCTGTGGAATAATAATCTTACTAGGCCAAAAAAGTGGCACATGAATGAGCTAATTGGTGGATGCATAGCTAAGCAGCACCTGGGTAAATCAGTGTGACAGAACCCCCCAATTCTCTAAGCCAGAAAACCTGGCGATGGAAATGATCAAATGGTAATGCACCCCAATAGTTGTGGTAAGAAGGTCCAGGGTTATTTCTTGAGTATACCCCAAGATTTGATGTACGGTTGACCAAACCGCATGTGAATAGCCCTCACTGTTATGAGAAGAGAAAGGGAGAGATTATCTGCCCTCTCTTTCTTTCTTCTCCTCTTTTGATCTGGCTTCCACAGCGCTTCCTGCCTGTTTTTTCTTTTCCCTCCGCCGCTACCATAATCCCTCTGTTCCTCTCGCTCTCTGTAAATCTCTGAAGATGCGTCCCGTGGCCCTGAGTTTCTGTGGTTTTTTACTGTGCCCTGCTTCAGTCGGGAGGGGGGGGGGGTTTAAGGGGGATCACGGCGCGTTTCCTGCTCGGTTCGCATGAAGGCTGTTCAGCCCCGCCACTTTTAGACCGTTTTGAAATTTTTCAAACTTTTGTTATTTTATTATTTCCCATTTTTTTCTTCTCCACAAAGTTTCAGTGCCCAGAATCATAAATTATCCTCTGTAAAATCTCGAGGGTTCGCGGGATTATGTTCGCTCTACAGTCCACCTGCCGCAGAGTGTACAGTACACGTACTTTGCAAGGGGAGTACATAGCCATTTTGAGCACCGGTGCCCAGTCGGCTAGAATGAGATACCCTGCCGACCAAAATCCTCCCTCCCTGGAAAACAATGTTGCCAGTTATGCGACAGTGACATCAGACCATTGGCACTCACATAGCTACTGGTTAAGACCGGGGAGGGGCATCTCAACACTAAGAACAAGTGTCCCAGGTGGATTATCCGTAACTTCTGCACCGAAATTGTGCTCCTTGTTTTATTTTTACTTTTTTTCTCCCAGGAGGCAAGTATAGTTTTCTTTATTTATTTTCCACCTGAAATGACATTTTTTGTTTGTCTTCTCCTTCCCTGCTGAACTCACAACATTTTATGCAGGTAGGGAGAAGCAGCTTGACTTCCTGAAATATGACAGTTGGAGGTTAAGGAGAAACCGCAACGCGTAGGGAGGTTTTATTAGCACTGCCCCCCTTCCCCACCCCCCCACCCCACGCACGAACACACACACACACACACTTAAAACACGCGCACGGCAGCACGGTCTCCGCCGTCTTCATCTTTCCGCCCCCGTTTCCGCCTCCGGCCCCCCGCCCCGCCCCGACTCCGCCACCATCGCCCTGACGATAGGCCATTAACCGTCAGATATGGCTGTATTCCCCTTTGTCTGGCCCGCTCTTCAATTTTCTACCTGCCGCGAGTCTGAGAATTTAACCACGGGCACAAATAACGAAACAGATCTCCAATAATAACAGCCACGAAAAAACAACATGAGTAATAAAAACAAGAAATGGAATTGCTTAGCTAGGTAGGCGTGGGAGGGGCCCGGGGTTTGACTACAGATTGAGGGAGGGAGGGGGTGGGGTGGGGGTTTTTGGGTGGCGGGAGGAGAGGGGGGTGGTAGGAGAAGAGGGAAGAGCCAATTTTCTACTGTCTGCGGTTGATGTTGTTTTGCCTGGTGGTGTTGCTGTAGTTTCAGCGACACTGTGCACCAAGGCATGAAGGGTTTCGCTTTTTTTTTCTCCTCTACGTTTTTGAGAGAGACAAGGAGAGAGAGAGAAATAGAGAGAATGGGAAAGAGGGAAAGACAGCGCTTCTAGCACAAACAGGGCACAGGCAACATGCTGTCCTTTTCTCTGACTTTTCTTAATTTTTTTGCTGATGCAAATTCTTTTCTTATTTTTTTTCCTATGCAATTTTCTTTTTTTCCCTTTTTTCTTCTTTTTTCTGTGGAACTTAAATGAACTTCCATCTCGAGGGGATGGAGTTAAGAGAAGGAGAGAGAAAGATGCTCAGATCTGGATTTATGAAATAGATTCACTGTGTCTCCCCATCTCCCCCTTGCCCCCTCTCTTTTTTCTCTTTTTTTCTTTCTCTCTCGCTCTCTTTCAGTAACCATAATAATGAGGGATACTGGTGAGTCTTTCACCCTGTCTATCCCTTTCTCAGTAGAGGGAACCAGCTCTTCATACAGGGTCGGTATTTTAAAGCATTTTTAAAAAGAAGCAAAAATTTATGCCAACTAGCTGTCCTTGAGTGCACCCAAGTCTTGCTGGTAGAGGTCAGTACACTTATTTCGTTCAGAGAAGCTAATCCAAGGGTTAATTAAGAAACCAGAAGGCAGGGTTATAGATTTATGCCTCTGTCCAATGGGCACACCTATGTTTATGATCGCTGACATTATTATTATTTTAATTGTTCTCGTTCGTCATCTGGTGACATCCCTCTCTGTGCCTGGACTATGCAAGTGCAGGACGACGATGCAAAGGACAGGAACGGGGGGCGGGGGGCGGGGGGCGGGGTTTGGGGGGGTGATTTATTCTCGTTTTAAAAAAGAATAATTAGCGAATGTGCCAGGCGTTCGACGGTTCCGCTACTGGGGAGAGAAGAGCGGGTGGGTGAGGTGCAGCCATATTTCAAATGTTTGCTCGTGTAGCTATGTGACCGTGCTTCTCCAGACACCTGTTTTATTGAGCTCTTCATGACTTTCCGTGGTTCGGCTTTGTTCACATCTTTGGCGTGAGGACGTGACCCTCAACCTCTTGCATTTTGTGTAAAAAAAAAAATACAAATAAAAAAAGATAGAGAGAGAAGAGAGGTAGAGATTTACAGAGGGATAAAGAGAGAGGGGTGTAGAATATTAGAGATATGCAGGAGGAGAAAGTGAGACGGAGAGACAGAAGGCGAAGGAGAGGGTGTGAGATGTCCCATAAGGCCCGGGGCAGGGTTAGTGTTAGTGTCAGACCCCACTCAGACACATTCTTCCTCTGTGGTGCTATGACTCACGGTTCAGTTCCGCCCGTAGAACGGTTCCGTGGTTTCCGGAAGGCGCGGCTCCTCCACAGCACTTTAATGTCCAGACCCCGGCGGCCTTTCTGTGTCCCCGCAGGCGCGCTTCACAGGCTCACACGCAGCTTTCAAACGCCGCTTTCAAACGCAGCTTTCAGACGCATTTCTGTTGCTAATGAAATTGTTTGACGCCCTAATGTTTTATGTAAAAAAAAAAAGAAGAAGAAGAAAAACACTGTAAATTCCATTACATATTTAAAGCTATTTTTTTATTTTGTCTATACATGAAATTCTAATTGAAGAAAAAATAAAATGTATACTAAAGTGGTGGTAGCAAAAAAAAAGAAAAAAAGCTTTATGTTGTTGTCTGTTGTAATAACAGTAATCACGGTCAGTCCATGACCTGTCAGTCACAGTGGTAGTTTTTCCCCTTTTTCCCCTCTCGCAAGTTGTCCCCTTGCCCATCTTTCAAGAATCTGGCCATGTCCTTGTCTGCCCATCTGTTTCCATGGAAACAAAGCTACCCATCATTTGACTTGCTACTCAAAAATGATTGGACTTATACTTTGATGGTGTTTTACTCAACACAGTCAATTGCTAATAATGCACATTTGCTATTCACACCAATATTGACAATGAAATTACCGTATTGGTGAGTATTTAGAAATGGTATAAAGTAAATGTCTCTTTCAAGAATTAAATGACTGCACAAAAGTAAACAAACAGTGAAATGATAAATACTTCTCTTTTTCATTTGTGCTGGAGTGGATTCGGTAAAACTTGATGCATTTGTGAGTTTTGGTTGGGGGACACAAGCCCATCTGGAGGATATTACGTTCCTGATATTCAGGACAGAAGTCTATTATCAAAAAAAAAACAAAAAAAAGAACAGTGACAGCCATAGTGAATATTAAAATTCAGGGCATCACATTGTTGTCAGAGTGTTTACAGGATTCAGTCAGAGTTTAAAACAAAAATATATCCTGTCACGCACATTGCATACCCTGCTCAGCATGTTTTTTTTTTCATGTACACTGTGACTTTGGATGGAAACATATTGGAAAAAAATAAACTGAAAAGCAAATGAAATTGTTTCCGTCTTATGATAATCAAAGCTATTTTGGGCGTGTGACTGAAGGGGGGCTGCCACAGAAGGCTTGTGCTGGTTAACCGCGGTGACTGAGCCTCTCCACTTCCCGGTGAGAGAAACACCAGAGTGGCCGCCTTCAAAAATCCAGCCGTGCCAGGGGGGAGCTGGGAGAGAAGCCATAGAGTTATCATCTTCAGCGCATACGAAGAACTATCACCCTTTCCTATTAACACCCAAAACTCCATGTGTGGGTGAGAGGAACCCCAACCCACCCCCTACTAAAGACCGACTGGCTCATCACCTGGTCTAGTCGCCTTGCCTGGCCACGCCCATCTCCACCCCGTACAGGGGGAGGGGGCGGGGCAGGTGACACGTCTTGCCTTGTAGCATCCTTATGTCCTGCAACGTCATTCTGGTCCTGCTGATCTGTATCATTTTTATATCTCGTGTAAAAGGGGGAAAAGAACATATTTATGTGTGTGCCACACTGCTGCATCAATAAAAAGAGAAAACTCAGATTTCTGTGCCGCTTCCTGCCTCGTTTGTGATTGGCTGTTGCTTTGTGCTCGAACTACCCCACTCAGGTGAAGTCAGTTGTGTTCTGCCACATTGGATACCTGGTCACAGTTAGCAAATGACCCTTGTTGATTCTTTAACAAGTGCAGTCTAGCATATAATATTCAGCGAATTCACATGCTAAGTTGCTTCTGGCTTATATTTAGACATTTCTAAATCATAATACAGAAGATCAATTTATTAACATGGAGATTTTACTAGAAGCTATTATAGTTCATTCAATAATATGTAATATTCATGATTAGAATGTTCTTAATGGAACATTCTAATGTTAATGTAACAATCACTATTGGTAATTGAAAGCAAAGGATTTCTAGAACATTAACTTAGAATTTAGAAGAAAAAAAATCGTTCCAAAAAACCTACTTTTGAAAGGGTCAATTACCTTCTAAGATGGTTGCATTGTGACATCACAGCAAAGTGGCAGAAACAATAAGTGTAAATGGTAAATTAAGGGCGTCTGAGTTAACATCTCTCAATTTAACATCGTAATATTTAAGAGTCCAGATCCACTGTCCAGGGTCCAAGAAAGTTTTTGTCAAAACGGACTTCGTAACCCAACTAAGCTGATAAAGACGTTCTACATACCCAGGGCCTCATCGTTTATGTTCACTTGCTTCCCGGAACGCTGATAGGCACCGTATTTATGCAGACACCACTTCTCTTAACAATGAGCTAATGCTAAAATCAATAGTGTCAGCGCTATTGATGACTATAGATAGCACTGCCGCGAAGCTAAAAAGGTGGTATATAAGAAACATGAGATCTGATTCCCAGATTAAACAGGATTTAAGGTGCTTTTATGTATAGGCAGATATCATGAAAAAAGAGAAATTGTTTTGCTGTTTGCTGTGGGGGGGGGGTGCTTATGCTTTTCCATAGCTGGTTCGATTCTGTTTTACTGATGCACTAATGTATGTTTCTATAACACAGTATACCACCCCCCCCCCCCCCCCCCGCATGTGTAGACACATACAGTTTCAGGCATATAGGCCTATTCTGCTTTGTAAAAATATTGTATGTGCTCTATATGTATTTTTATTACAGCATGGACACACACTTACACCTTTACTGAGCTCTGTTCAGCTTTGTAAAAAATCATAAGCTTTATTATTTTGTTTTGAATTATTATATACATACACACCCACACACACACACACAGACACACATAGATGAGCACCGACACATGCACACAAAATCACACAACACAGAAATACACGCACACATCCACACTCACACATACACACACCCACACACACACACACACCCACACACACTCCTAATTGGTCTGCTGGGCATTACCCTGCCGGCAGTCCCAGCGCGGGTCGGTGGGGCGCACAGGTGCGGGCGTCCCAATTAACTCCGCCAAAGTGCTCAATAAGTACCGACGGCAGCAGCCATTTGCAGGACCCAAGCCCTGCGCACCTGAGACGCTTCCCTCTCTAAAACGCTCGCTCGTCCCAGCGTCTGTCTCGCTGGCGGCCCTCAGAGAGGGGAGATTAAGCTCTGAGTGTTCGCCTCTACCCTCCGGAGGGTTCCGCCCTCCCCCCCCCCCGGCTCCCTCAAAGGACGAAGCGCGCAGAGAGTCGAGTCGGGGAGCAACGCAAAGCTTTTAATCGGTTAATGGGGAAGGTGGACGGCGGTAATTTAAGCCCCGGGCTTCTGTTTATGTCCACATTACTAGCAGCTATTTAAATAGTAATGACTGTGAAGGCGAGGACCATAAAGGAGTCAGGAGGCTTTTTTTGAAATGTATTTTTTTTTTGGTCATCGTGATGAAAAGTAATTTAAATGCTGTTTTTGACAGGGTATGCAAGATCAAAATGGCTTTGTTTCTCAGTCTGAAGTGGAAAAGGGAAACCTGAAAAAAAAGAAAAAGAAAGGTAAAATGGCAGATATGTTTTATTCATTCTCACACCAGGTAGTAACTGTTTGTTTGCATTGCTGAAAAAAACCTCATCTTCATAAACACTTCAGTGGTAACCATGATGCACCACAACGAAAGGCTAATTTTGAAAATTAACCCTTCCAGGTGTGAGATCACAAATATGTGATTTGAATGTTCTTAACTGAAAATTCCAATGCTGATGTAACAGTCACAACTGGTCATTTTAAGTACTGGAGACCTAGAACACTGAAAAAAACATTCCAAATAACCTACGAAGGGTTAAAGTGTTTCTGTTTGCAAGGAAGACAATGGGGGGAATAGTACTTTGATAAAAATGCATTGTGACATCATATCCCCCTGAGTGGTGGGGGCAGCGAAGGTGGCCCTGGGGGAGAATAGTGAGGGGTGGTGGATTCTGTGGCTGGGCAGGTGTGCGCAGGAACCAGCCCACTTGCCTGTTCTCCCTACGGCTTACATCTGCAGGGAGAGCTTTGACCTGACGTGCCCGGTTAGCAAAACTGAACCAGCGAACACATCCCTATACATCAAGGAAACTTGCTTAAAAACCCAGAAAATAAGCAGAAATAAATCAGGAAGAGGGGCTTGTTTGTTTTGACTCTAAAGGCATTTTTGTTTTATCTGTTTGAAATGAAATGGAACATAAAACGCGAAATGAAATTGCATGAGTTGAGACTAAGGGCTGACTACACAAGATTGCGTCTGTAGGCCTAATTGATGTTTCCTTATATTATGCTGCTTTCCTTAAGCTTGCAGATATTCCAGCTGTTCAGTAGTATCACCCCTGTAAGGCAGGGTAATGACACTCATACTCAGCTTCACATATTGGTGGCCGCAGTGGGATCCAACCTCTGATTTTGGCCTGGGTTGACTCCACACCTGAAGGCGCTCCATTTACTGTGGATACATGTAGTCTGTACGAGTATGGAGCTATTCCTCTTCGACCCTCAGTCCTTACCTCTGAATCTCAGGTTTGCAGCAGTGTGTGTAGTGAGGAATAATATACATGCACATCCATTGTGCATACAACAGTATTTTAACAAGACATTTTACCCAAATAATTTAAAAAATACATAGATCTTTTTCCTTACTCTAGGATAGATCTATATTGTGCATGTACTGTTTGCCTGTATAGCATTTAATCAAGCTAAAATGAACGAAAATACATTTTGCTCCCGCAACTTCTTGTTCAGCTTACCCAAAGTACAATCTCCCACCATGCATTTGTTTTTATCTTGCTCACGATAACAGGTACTGCACTCAGGGAAAAGAGGTAGCAGGGAAAATAAAAATGGATCGCCCTCTATTTTGCGTTAAATGTGCCCAAATATTCATGGAACTACAAAGGCTATAATTTGTCCAAAGAGACCACATGACACATGCCATGAGATCTTACATTTCAAATAAACTGTGAAGTTATTTTGTCCATATATTCATAAAATAGAATGCCAGTGCATCTATCCGTACATGAATCTCTTACCCGACTGTTCCTGAATGACATAATTTGTGAGAATAATTATCTGAACACGATCAAGGTCACTTTGCAGCTGCGTGTAGTAATTTTCTTGTTATGTGTACTGCAGACAGTGGAACAACAGAAAAAAAACTTTAATATATATTTTTTTAAATACTTTTTTTTAACCTAATCGTATATGTGGTCTTGTTCTCTCAATTTAACTGACCCTTTAACTTTAAAATGAAAAATGCTGTTGGATTTGATATATGGTGTTAAAATATAACTTGGTTGATAAGAAAAATAGCAAGTTATGTACTGTTTTTGTAGGCAAACAATTGAATGGCAATATGCAGCCGATGGACCACAGAGAAAAAGAGATTGGACCCGTCCCAGGATAGCAAGTCTGCATATGCTTTATCTCTGCTTGAAATTCCCAAATGAAACACATTTTCTCAGTTTCTTTCACTCTCGCACTGTGCGTGCGTGTGTGTGTGTGTGTGTGCATATGCATGTGTGCGCATGCATGGGTGTGTGGGTGTGTGTGCGTGTGTGCGCATGCATATGCACCTGCACGCATGCATGTGTGTGTCTGTGTGTGTGTTTGTGTGTGCCTGCATGTGTATGTCTGCATGTCTGTGTGTGTGTGTGTGCATGAGTGTGTGTGTGAGCATGCATATGCACCTGCACGCATGCATGTGTGTGTGTGTGTGTGTGTGTGTGTATTTATGTACGTACCTCAGTCTCACACACATGGTTTAAGATGTAATTTGAAAATACATAAAAATGCAAACAATATATGCAAACAGTTGGTGTGAATGTTCCCTTAACTTTAGGGAACAGCAGATAACCCCCCTAGGGCTTATGGGGGGAGGTGGGGAGGTGGAGGAGGAAAGCATTTAACCTATTCATGTCCGAGTTGTCTGTTTAGTAATAACAGGAGGAAAGTTTTTCTTTTTATAAACTGCGCTGAAGTACTCTGACTGCAGCGGGAACCTTGTTAATGGATACCGAGAAGCAATAAAATATGGCAGCGTGTAATTTTATTCGATGATGTGCTCCGTGAGCACTTTGCCTCCATAAGCAGTCATCTTGGTGCCCATTATTTTACAAAGCCAGGACAGCGTCTGAAATCCAACTATCGGCTGCAAGACATTTTTTGTTTTTTAAGAAAAGAAAAAAAGATATAAATAAAAAATAAAAAATCTCAACACTTGCTTTTGTTCATATGTGAAATTCAAGGAGAGAGCGTGTTGGCAATAGATTGAATCTATGCCTCAAGCATCAGAAATTCAAGGTCATGTTCAGAGGAATTTGCTTCCAAAGCAGCCTGAAGTAAGAAAACAACACGTGTCCTTCACAGGTATGTGCACATCAAATAGTGTTTATACTGTATTATTAAAAGTATATACACATCAAATAGTGTTTATACTGTATTATTAAAAGTATATGCACATCAAAAAGGGTTTATACTATAGTGGATGAAATTCACACCAATATCTTCATACCTATAGACTTTAAAAAGTTTATTTAAGTTTTGCATTCTTTTAAAGCAAGTAACCTTGGTTTCTTTTTACATGAGCAATGTCTCTCTCCTTTTCTCTCTCTATGTGAGAAAGTTATGCAGGCAAAAGATATGCAAATGCTTTCACAGAAAGACTGCACTTGACACTGGAATGCATTCTTTGGTGTAATACATAAAGACACACGCACACACACACAAGCATGGATGTGCGCACGCACGCACACACACACAGACACACACACAGACAAACATAATTTATGGTTCATACTCATATAAATGTATGAAGAAATGTTTTGTGGTGTTGATCATTTGTCAAAAGTCTTAGTTTTCTTGAATGGGCAGTTTTCAGTTTTCTTTAAAGTAATAATCTCTAAGATTTTCATTCAAATAAATGTCTGTTAAGTCACTATCTATCGCTGAATTAGGTAACACAATGGTGATTGAGCCTATTATTATATAAATTTATATTATTATAATAATTTATGATTAAAGAACTGGGTGTCTGTGGCGACATTCCCGGGAAAAAAATCACAAGAGGCGCATAGATAGTGACGCACAGCTAACGCTAGCTACCGGACCATGTCAATAAAGGCAACATTAGTTTAGACAACGTTGCGCACAGTATCCATCTCTCATATCAGGTAACGTTGCTTTAGCTAGCTAGCTAATGTAATTAACACAATCTAATGTCAGCTAACAATTAGAAAAAATGCTAGCTAACGCTACCGACCGGTACCGACCTCGCAAACCGTCTCTCGAATGCAATGCTACCTTGTTGCAGTGTTGCAATGTAGCCAACTAAAGGCCAGTTCAGATCAATGATTCGCAACGAGACTGGATGCAACTTGCAAAATTCCAAGACGTCTGATTGTAAACGTTCTAAAACTGCACTTGGCAATTTGACAAGGTGGGTCTTTTGAGACCCTAGGCAACGGCTTCAGAGGCTCTGCAACTAACCAGTTCACACCGCTGCAATTTTCTCTGCAACATTCTAAAAGCGTTTAATCTTGTTGCGAATCATTGATCTTAACTGGCCTTAACGTTACCGTTATTTACATTGCCATCAAGTTCATCAATATATATGCCGGGGTATAGGTGGAGCAGAGCTCCACCTATACCCCGCGTTGTTATTATTTTATTACGCTTCCTCATATGTTCCTTCAGCCTTGATGCTCTTTTTTGATGAAATCTCCTTTGTTTTTGTTTTATTCTTCTTATTCTGATTGCTAATTTAACACCCAGTTTTATTCTCGAACAGTTTAGCTAGCAAAACCAGAAACAAGGCAGTTGTTTCAAAAATATCACACAACAATCATTCACGATGATGATGCACAAGATATATAATTGCATGAGCCACAGCGAATCCCGTGAATTCTTCTCTGCACTGTGAAGATGTTCATACCGAGCAAAAGGTGGACAAAGAACGTTTGTGGAAATTGATCATCACTAATTCTACCCCAGGTCTGCTACAGCATTTTAACTCGGCTCGGCAATGTAAAAATAGCTTAAGTTAGCCTAATGTTAGACAATGAATGAGTATGTACATAACATTACTTGTATAACAACCATTTTTTATTCAGTAAATAATACGTGTAATAGTTGGCGTGGCCCAGGTGCCAACTGACTGACGTCACACAGGCGACACTGGTTGGATCCGGTTGGATCTATGGGAAGTGAGGTCCAAAAACACACCTGCAATTATCGCTTCTCGCCATTGGTACCGCCAAAGAGAATGAAACTTAAAACTTTGAGATTGTAACTTTAAGACGTTTGCTTTTTTCTGATCCGTTTATTTGAATGTGTCAGTCTCTGGGCTGAGAAAGACAAGATGGTGACTGGAACCTAGCAGCCTGTGGATTCTACTCTGTGAATTGAGGAAGATTTTTCCTTTACATCCCTGAAATCACTAAATGAAACATCCAGAGTAAACCGTCAGGGACGGGCAGTGAAATTATGAGACAATCTTTTCAGCTGTTCCAGGGATGAGTTTATTCTCACTGTATGCCATTCTGACACACTATAAACGTCTGCTCTATTCATCATATACGAGCAGTTAATTTTATGCCATACGCTGTTTCATTTCTAATTACTCTAATTTTAGCATACTCGCTCACCTAGGAGAACTTACTCAGGTTTCATTTAACATATTTACCATATCTATACGGCTTGGTATTTACTGAAACCATTGTACACAGGGTTCACATGTACTTGTATGCTGGATGTTAGTACGCACCATTACTATAATATTTTATCACATTTTTATCAAATGAATCCTGTCATAATCAAGTGGATTGAAAATGTGATTGCTACTATTGTCTGTCTGTCACAGGATCATAGTCAGGTGGAGACCCGAGGGCATAGGAAGCAGGGGGGGGGGACAGGGGGGACATTTCTCTCCAATATTGGAAACAGTTTAAGTTGCTCCCCAAGTAATTGTGCCGGAAAACAAAAAATATGAAACGTTTGCCATGTACTTTTGTTTTGAAAGCCATACTGCGGGGGTACAGTCAACAAGTCTCGATACAGCAAATGTGATTCCTTTCAATAGAGCCCAATCTTTAAAAAAAAAAACACCTATTCAAATCATGCAGTTGGTAGTATTAACCAGTAGGCTCATTAGGTTGCAATCAAATGATTGAATGAGTAGGCTACAGTATTGGTCTTTGAAAATCACCGCGTTGAAATCCTGCATCGTTAGATTTTGCAAGGAAGTTTGCAGTCATATGAAGGTAACATGAATACTATGTTATTACTATTGCTGTATTAGAATAAGTTGCTTGCATTGTTCAAATTACATATTATACAGTTATTATAAACGTATATGTATTGTTCAATACGTCATGATTTGAACCCACTCCTACACCCTTGTGAAGTCCTCTACTTTAACAAATATTAATTTCAATATGAATATAGATACAGATAATGTATCAATAAATGCATGATACAGGTGCTGATCATAGGCTCCTCTGAACACCCCTAGTGCCCAACGGCATCTCTATACTTGTATCTCCACTTTGTTCTGCTTGTGTGGAGCCAGACCTGCCTTGCCCTTGCTAGCTGTGAAAAAAATTCAGACAAAAATTCATTCCGCTATGGAATGCTTCCTCTTTAATTTTTATCAAATAATTCAAGCGAGCGTTACCTTCTCTCTGATGCTTATGCAACTTTTTTTGTTGTTGCTTATATCAGCTTATATTAAGTCATGATGTGCAGCAACCAAACTTAGAAAGTTCCAGAATTCCTCCCTCAAAGTTTAACGGGAACAGCCCTACAGTTAGATTTAATCTGGCCCCGCTCAATGTCGATTTACGCCCCCCTTCTGATCTACCCGAATGGCTTCGCGGTTAGGGGCATTAGTATGAGGTATGAAAGCTCACCAAAGCGCCGAGCAGACTCATTGCTGCCGAAATGACTCCGGGCAAGATCAAATCGAGCCTAACCTTGCCCTTGTAAATACTTTCGATTTCATTAAGACCGTCTGATGTGTGCGCTCTCAAAACATCGCATTAGATTTCTTAAGCGCTGATCTGCACATTGCCCAAATCTTCTTATTTCAAACATTTTTTTTGCCCCAAAGTGACTGATTTACTCCGCACCCGAGGAGCGGTTATTTACACCATTTCCCTGTGCTCATAATAACGTTTGTTATTATTTTTCTGCCGGTGTGGAATGTTACGTTATTATCCGATTGAATGCCTGTCTGCCTTTGTTTAAAGAAGCCATTTAACCCCAATTTTTTTCCTCCTAATTGGGTGAGCCTGCTTCATTGGTGCAGTGTCCTCTATTAGGACAAGCACGTCCTCTCTCAGAAGCAAATGCTGCTAGCCACTTATTTTCATGTTGTAGTGCGCTAGCTGTTTAGAGCAGTCGTCATGACGGAGGAGCACACCTGCACAGGGAGGATTTCCCGCGATTGGATGAGAACATTCCCACCGACCGACACCCTCCCACCCTGAGTGACGTTACAGCCGCTCGTGCATGTACAGTAAACCGGGACCATCTACCCAGCAGCTACCATCCAAGGTCTCCTGAGACTGAGTTCTGGATCAGATGTCAATCAGACTTTGTTGTCCAGGTGTGGGGGTGTGGCTTCCTTTCAGCTACACTCTTTGGTTCACAGGCAGATCTGATCCTGCCATCGCTGTTATGTTCATACTGCTGTTTGTACTGCGTTATATATTTTCACGGGGTAGCGCAGGATTTTTGTGTGTCTGGGGGGTTGACACACCAGTGCTACACCCATCTCGCTATCTTCCTTTCTACCCCTCATTCCCTCCATCCTCTTTATTTTTATCTCTTGCTCCCTCGCTCCCTCATTCCCTCGGTTTTCTTTCTGATCCCTGCACCTTTCCTCTCTGGACTTTCTCTCCTCCATGCCTTGTGGTTTGGCAGCTCTGTCCCTCTCCTTCCCTCCATCCCTCTCTCCCTGCTTTCACTCTCTCTCTTTCAAGTCACTTCTGTGTCAGGCCCTAAGCGCTTTTTTTCCTCTCTCTCTCTCCATCTGTCATCTCCCTCTAACTCCTTCTTCTTCTCTGAGTGGGCTTACAGGCAGGCTATTAAAGTATTGCAAGATGTTAATGCTGAGGATTTAAGCCCACAGAAAGTTTTAAGGGCTATATCACAGGTAATACTGAACCTGAAGGCCCCTGCAATGTAAGGGGCCCAGTCCATTATGTGGGTATGGTATATATATGGTGATATATATCAACGCAAATACATGGTAACAATACTAAATACTTGTCTCCACAATTTTTGTGTTCTTGTGTATTCTTGGAAATCGCACTCTCTCCAAGTCACATTCTGTCTCTTACTAAATTCAGTTTGATTGGTAGCAACATTGCCAAAACTGTTTCAATATTAAGAGTTGCTTTCAAATAGGAATGTTTTGTCTTGCTGTTGTGCATATGGGTATGTCGCCTGTGTGTCTGTGTATCATATATTTTGTGGGGAGGAAGGGCTTGTTCAGCCCAACCATCAGAGACTTTCAGTCTCCAAGGGAAATGTGCACCTTTGGAAATGTGTTGGCCAGGTGCATTGTGGGCCTTGTGAAAGATGCTCACATATACAAACATATTTGGTCTGAGTTTAGTCTTTGAAACACTCTCTACCCTGCCCCAAACTCTCCCATTGCTTACTAAATCTTTTTTTACTCTTTAAAAGTCAGTTTGTATGAAAAATTCAGTTTGTATCAAACGGGTGCAGTGATATTTCAGATTTGCACAAGGGTAGGTCGTCCACTGTGTTTCCACCCACCCTTCCCCCTCCCTCCTTTTCCACGTGTCACCTGGTCTCCTGTGTTCCAGACCAGAGGGACTGAAGCAGATCTGGGAGTCATGGCAGCTCACATAATTGGGTTGGAAAGGTTGATTTTCAACCCAGCAGACCAGCAGTAAATCTCTGCTTCATTATTCATTTTAATAATTCATTTTAAACTGAACCTCCCACCCCCCACCCCCCCCTCAGCCTGTCTGCCACCATCAAAAGCGTTTTTTTCTTACTTTCATCTTTCTTCCCTCCTCAGACACTTTTTCCTGTATCAATGTTCAGTCATCTCCCCGCTCTCTCTCAATTATCAAAGCAAACAGGCACAGGGACGTGCACGCGTTCACGTGCACACGTGCACGTGCACAAAGGCATAGTGCGTGCACGCTCGCACAGGCACACACATGCACGCTTGGACATTCTCTTCAGCTGAAATCCGTTCTCCCAGCGTGACGGGACCGCTCCCTAAATGCCAGCGCACTGTCGGGCGCAGTACAAAAGAAAAAAAAACCGCCAATGCAGAGCATTAATCTGAGCTGCCCAAATCGCCCTGTGTTCCCCATCGGCTAAAAGATGGATCTCCCTGTTCTACATCGCGGCTATCCGCCCTGTGATGTGGCTGCCCCGCCCCTTTCCCAGTTTGATGGATGGGCGGCTGTCACAGGAAGGGGAGACCTGTCACTCAGGTGGAGAAAGAGTTGCTTAAAGTGACTGATTTACTCCGCACCCGAGGAGCGGTTATTTACACCGTTCCCCTGTGCTCAGCCACACACACTTATTAACAGGTGGGACTCTTCTTGTCATCCACTTACTCTATCTCTCTCGCTTTCCACTCACTCACTCACTCACTCACACATGCTTCTTCCATTCGTATTCTTGCGTTTGATCTGTTAATTGCATGAAGAAATAAATGCTTTATTGATATAACATGTAAACAAGTTAATATTACCTAGATATCAATATTCATGACAGAAAATATCACAGAATACAGTACAAACATTCAGAGTAAAACATACACAGCCCTTGCTCTCTGAGCCACGAGTTCAGGGTTTGAAGGCTGCGGGGGATGTGAATCACAGCACCAGGCCTCTCCTTCAACAAAATAACAAAGAAATAAATAAACTCTCCAGCATTCGGCCTCATTCAGCAAAATTGTGTTGTTCTGTCAGCAACCTTGATGCACCAAATTTTTAGAACATTACCTCAGCGGAGACATGCTGAGACAGCACCACAAAAAAGAAAAAAGGCGTTGGAACGTCGTTAAAATGTGCAAAAATACTTAATGCGCAGTGAAATGGCTTTTCATTATGGCCTAAATTCACCTTTCGCTTTATTGTTACATGGCTACAAAAAGCAACTCCAAAAAAAAGATTCTGTTCGGGTGTGCAGAGTACTTCAGGAAATGAAAATAGATTTAATCGGACCACAAAGGTGTGTAGCTGAAAAACCAACTACGTGAGCCATGGAATTAGCCCCATTTCTGGCTCTTAGATATGCATATGCCCCCGTTAGAGATTTGATATTAACTGGCTCTAGCTTTTCCTTTAGAGCACTACCTTTTTTTCAGACTTTTGGTTGCATTTGGATCACGGAATTCATTTCATTTTCTTGCTTAGACTTATAAATGGGATAAGCAGGGAGGTGAATTTGCCTGTACTGACTCCAGCGAGTGTGCGCTGGGTGTGGAGGCCTTGCGTTAGCAGGTGAACGATGCCATGCGATGGATGCGTGTGCGGAGACGCAGACGTCGAACATCAAAGCGAGGGGATTAGAGTGCGACGTGGGGCGGATGAAGCGATGGCAGGAGGAATAAAAATGGAGGGGATGCGTCAAAATCAGCGGGAGGGAGGGAGCCGAGCGGCTTGAGCACGCGGGCGCATAATGGCGCTCACGCTGACATGAATGCGCACACACACTCTATGTGAACACATGCACGCACTCACTCACACACACAACCACAGGGATGAACCTGATCATGCATACCATATATAGATGCACACGCGCGCACAAACACACACACACACACGCACACATATACATGCACCCACACACGCACACTCACATACAGACTCACACAAACATGGAAAACCACAAAGATGAACCCACACATACTGTACACAGATGCACACACACACACACACACACACATGTGCACACACACACACACACACACACACACACACACACACACGCATTCACAATGTACTCCCTCATATGTCCATACATGTATTCGCACTCAGTTGCTCATGCACTCACACACACACACACGTGCACTCAAGCATGTGCACTCACACACCAGCACGTGCACTTTGACACATCTCATCCATTCCCACGCGCCCTCACACCCGCACAACCGCAGCAATGGGGAGCGCAAATCCAGGCAAGCGATCACAGTCACCGTGGAGCAAACACGCTCACCCACTCGTAGTCTCGCAAGTGTGCAGGCACTCACACACAGGCAGGACATAAAACGCACGTGTAGCTCAAGAAGCATATCCTCCCAATTAAGCGTCTTATGCAAAACATGGTAACCGATGCAAACATAATTATGATTCGTATAGAAAAACTGACTCTACTGATCGTACTGACCTGTGCACACCAGACTAACAGGCCCAGCGTGAGACAAACTCCCCCTGCAGTGAGACAGTATGGGACCGCGAGGACAGAGAACGCCCTGCAGGTACCGCAGCTATTGATCGTCTCGTTTATTTTAATGCAGATGCTGATATGAACCAAAAAAACCCCATATAAACAGTAACTCTAATAAAAACAACAAAAACTCCTAAATGGATTTTTGGAGGAAATGACTTTTTTTGAGCATTATTTGTTTGTTTGGCGGATCGATTCTTATTGTTGTTAGAATTTTACTCTCATCTCCAAACAATCTTGTTCCTGAGTCTTTTGTAAAACACTTGAAGACTGTGTATGAATGTATGTTTGTGTGTGTGTGTGTGTGTGTGAGAGAAAGAGAGAGAGAGGGATAGACAGTGAATGAGAGAGGCAGTGACAGCCAAGAGAGACTAGATTGTCCAAGTGGGCATGGTCTTGTCAAATAATTTCACCTTAATGAAAATAAAATGTTAAATTTCAGTCTTGAAAAGCACAATATAATAAGAAATATATAATCACATAAGATGAAATGTAACATGTGAAACATATTTTAAAAACTTTTGACCAAAATCTCAAACACCTTATGAATACGTGAACAAATGATAGTTCTGGTAGTGGCTTTGTTGACTGCATTCAACTGGTGTTTTCAGAAAGTAAAATAAATCTTTATCAGAAAGGGTTTTTCAGTAAACACACCAGGGAGACATGATTACAGGTGGATGATATGACTAGGAAATAAAGTGTTTTTGCATTTAATTTATTACAGTATGCTTTATGGCTCTGGACCTCCTCTGGACGCTTGGCACCTCCCCCTCTTCGTGTCTGTACTTCCCGCTCCCGTCTGCTGTCTGTCCTGGCCCCTCGCTGGTGGAATGACCTCCCCGTGGCGATCAGAACAGCAGAGAATCTGACTACCTTCAAACGCAGGCTAAAGACTCATCTCTTCAGGCTGCACCTCTCCCCACCCCTCCCTAGCCTATAGTTTATCTCAATGTACCTAGTTAGGCTTATACGATCACATTAGTTTTTATTTGGCAGGATTGTTGTTGTCTGATTCTGATTAGGCAAATGTGATTTCAGTGCTAGTTTGTACTTGGCAGGATTGTTTGTTTGTTTGCTGAACAGGTTACTCTACAGGGTTGGAGTCCTGATCTATGTGGTCACTTCTGGCACTACGATCTTTACTTCACTCTAGTGTGTTTCTTTTGCACCTCTGCACCTTGAACTAATGCACTTGTTGTACGTCGCTCTGGATAAGAGCGTCTGCTAAATGCATGTAATGTAATGTAATGTAATGTAATGGTTGTCCAACCCTGTTCCTGAAGATTTTGCCACCCTGTAGGTTTTCGTTTCAACCCTAACCCATAAGAACCCGGACCCATTTCTCCTTAAAGGAAAATTATGGGAGATATAAAACAGACCAAATGGACCACATGGAACACATTTCTGAATCTTTTTTTTTTTTTTTTTTTTTAAATACTACCCCCCCTCCCCCGCCATGTCACTTCGGGACTTCATGAGTTAAAGTCAAGGATAAAGCTGTATAAGGAACTTTCCAGAATATTTAAAGTGTTTGTGCCACCTGTGTCACCGTGGGTTCTTATGGGCTAGTTTGGCACACCTGAATCTATTAATTAGCTACTCAAAGAGATCTCTCGCTATTGAATGAGGTGTGCTTTGTTAAGGTTGGAGTGAAAACCTGCAGGATGGTAGATCTCCAGGACCAGGGTTGGGCGGTCCTGCTTTAAACCACACCCCCTTTGGTACAGAATCAAAGTGATAATTCAGCATAGAAGCATCACCAAATTAACAGAATGTCATAGGAACTGAACAGATAATACATGTGTCATTTTGCAATAGTGACAGGATTCATCCCACTGTGAAGATTGGCAAGCCACATCACAAAGTCAATGACAGTTTTGTCAAGCCTTAAATCTGATCTGCAATAAAACTCGCCCCCCCTTCCCCACCCCCAAATTACTGAATCTAATAAGATGCTTCCTACATACACATTCACCCAGACCCCAACCCAAAATGTGCAGCTTTAAAACAACGATGGCTGGATTGCGTATGTCGAGCATGACAGGAGAATGACCACGGACTGTTACCCACATTTGGAAACTTCTCCCTTCTGTGTACCGCCGAACACAATGTGTGCTCTATCACAATAACAATCCTGAGTGGATTCTTCTGCTCACTGCAGCGATTTTTGGAGCCACATTCGGACCCTCCCCCAAGCCCTGCCAAACCTCGGTTAAATCTGTCCTTTAATCTCTACTGACTCAGTGAGAGCAGGCCAGGGGGGAGGAGGGGGGAGCGGGGGGAGGGGTGCTGTGATGGAGGACTTTATAATCTTAAAAGCGATTAATGAGGTGAACCACCGACGCCTTTTGAGCACAACCAGGAGGCAAAGGTTGATAATTAGTTGAGGCTAAATTTCATTCGGATGTGAGAAATTATTTCTTCACACACACATGCACATACACACAAACACACACACGCATACGCACACATATGCGCGCAAACACGCTGACACATGTAAGCATGTACATGCACACACGCACACGCATTCACATACATGCATACATGCATGCACGCATACACATTTATCTACATGCACATACAAATGCACGCATGTACACATACACGCACACACACACACGCCCACACACACACGCACACACACACAGAGTGTTATAAATGCATGGAATAATATGCCAGCAGAGTCAGACGCTGAAGTCCCTCGAGACAGAGTGTGTGATTGATTCCCTCTGTATTGCGGGCAAATGACATCATTATGCTTGCCATTATACTGTTCCCGCGTCCTTATGCTCTTTCACGGGGAGAGCCACAATAAGCCTGCCATCCGAGGGAACAGCTGCCGGAGCAAGCTCACAGCCTGAAACCGATCACCTCAGCTCCATTAATGATGTCATCAACGCGGCCCGGCGGTGATGGCATCACTAATGGCCGTCTGACCGACCTGCAGCGGGCCAGGGGACGCGGCGCCCCGGCCGGGTGTTCCTCGAGAAGTCCCGAAATGATTCAAAAGTTCAATTCCATTATCGCAGATTTAAAAAAAAACGACTCCTAATCTTACTGCCGTTTTGACTACAAGGGGGAGAGACCTTCTGACTGGGACAATGACTAAACCCTCCTCCCCAAACACAAATACACACTCACACATGCACGCACACACACAAACATAGACACATGCACACACACATGCACACACACACATAGACACACGCACACACACACACACACACACAAACATAGACACATGCGCACACACACACACACACACACGCAAACTCACACGCACACACACACACAGACACACGCACACACACGTAGACACATGCACACTCACACACACACACACATGCACACACCACACACGCACACACAGACAGTCACAGACACACACACACACACACACAATCCCCTCACCCGTCACAGCTGTGGAGCTGAATAGCAAACATTTAGCCTCCAGCGCTGATATTTGAGCGCGTGGAGAACCGCATTATCTTTCATCACCCCGTATCAGTGCCCTGCTCTCTCACACTGACAGAGTCATTTTACCTGTTTATTTCCATCCCTCTCTCCTTCTCTCTCTCGCCGTCTCCCTTCCTCTCTCCCTCTCGTTCTCTTTCTCACTCCCTCTCTCCTTCTCTCTCTCGCCGTCTCCCTTCCTCTCTCCCTCTCGTTCTCTTTCTCACTCCCTCTCTCCTTCTCTCTCTCGCCATCTCCCTCTCTCTTTCTCTCTCTTCATCCCTCTCTCTGTCCTCTCACTCCTCGAGTTTAGGTTTTGCCTTGCTTTATTGACAACAAATGTTTGCATGTTCCAAAGCACGCACAGGTGTTTACTTACACATTAGAAAGTCCAATGTTAATTCAACTCTAGTATATAAGAGTCCAATAAGGAACATGTACACATGTTGATTTAACACTGAACATTTTACTGTGTATAAGACATGCAGTTAAAAAAAAAACATTTTCTCCATCCCTCACTCTCTTTATCCCCACCCCCCACCCCCCACCTCAAACCAGAGTCGACCACTCTCCTGCGAGTGGGTCAGCCCCAGTTTGTCTGGGGTGACAGAAGCACCCTCTCCCCCCGCCTCCATCTCCACTGTCCCTCCCCCACCTCCGTAACGAGAGCCCCCGCCCGATGTCGACGCCCCCAGTGTCAGTCTGGGCGTATTCTGACACTCCGAGGGAGATGTATCACATCTTCAATCACCTACTGACTAACGCTGCGCCCCCCCCCCCACCTTCACCAAATGCACTCCTCGCCCCCCCTCCCCACCGCCAGTCCTCATGTGGCTGTGTATTATATCTCTGAAAGTAATAATATTTGGGTTTGCCATAATCAGATTGGTCTGGTGAAACTGCAGTGAAATATGATGAGAGGGGTTATTTCATTAGCTCTAGCGCAGATTGATACCACTCATCGCCAGATGCGCGCGGGGGGCGGGGGGGGTCATCCCCTCACCCCCCCCCCCCCCCAAGTTATTTATTCTCCCACATTAATCTGAAATAACAATTTTACTAAGAGCGTCTCTTTTCTCGCTCCCCCACTCACCCCTCCCCCACCATCTTGCAGGCTTAACGTGCGCTTCAGGAAGAGGTGCGGGAAAAGGTGGATGACATTTTTTTTTTTTTTTTGGGGGGAGGGGGAGGGGTGGTTGTTTGTGGGGGGTATTTAAGAGTGCAGTACCTCCCCTGTGTATGGAGGAAGGCATTAAAACACATCTTTTCATTTTTCCTATCTCTCTTCCTCTCTTTTTTCCTCTCTGCCATCCCTCCCGGTCCTCACTCCGCGTTTGGCACCTGTTCGCCAGGCCGCCGTCGCGCTCCTGTGATTAACGTTTCTGCTTTGGCGGCCTCTTCCTGTTTGAGATTCCTCCGGCGTTGATTTCCCTCCCCTTTTATTCGCGGTCGTGCTCCGTGCTGTTGTTTTTATTGTGATGCGCTGGCAGAGGGAGATGGGGAAAGGGAGATAGGAGCAGAGAACGCATTTGGACACGTTCTGATAGATGGTGTCATGTTTTTAATAGCGAGGCCCTCCGTTGTCTCCTCTCCCGATTCTCGAAGTACCTGCGCGCCAAGCGCAGGGGTGCGGGCCTGTGTGTTTATGTGTGTGTGTGTTTATGTGTGTGTGTGTGTGTGTGAGTGTGTGTGTGTGTGTGAGTGTGTGTGTGTGGGTGTGTGTGTGTGTGTGTGTGTGTGTGTGTGTGTGTGAGTGCGTGTGTGTGTGTGAGTGTGTATTCGACTATGTGTGTGCATGTGGGAGACTAGGAGAAAAGGAGAGAAGAAAAGAAAGAGAAACAGATTTTATTTACTTCTGATGTTCATTTATTAAATTCAGGGTCTTCCACAGTTACACAACCCGCCCCCCTCCTTCCCTTCATATACCATCCCAACACCCCTCAGCCTTTCCCTCCCATCTCCCACCCTCAAACTCCCAAATTAAATGAAAAAAGAAAATCAAATAGAAGACCCAAACCAGCACACAGCACGCAATGAAAACAAGTCACCATCTCTTCACCACAATGGCTCTTCCAGCCCCTGCCAGCCCTGGCCATTGGCCTACACAAGACACCTCTGCACCCAGCTGCTGGAGCTGTAGGAAAGCTGCTCATACTCAACTAATGCTCCTCTCCATGGGACCAAGAAGAAGAAGAAAAAAAGGAGAGGAAGAAGAAGAAGAAAAGGAAGAAGGAATCAAAGAATAAGAAAAGGAAGAAGAAATCAATAAAGAAGAAGAAGAAAAGGAAGACGGGATTGAAGAAGAAGAAAAGGAAGACGGGATTGAAGAAGAAGAAAAGGAAGAAGGAATCAAAAAAGAATAAGAAGATAAGAAAGATGGGATCGAAGAAGAAGAAAATGAAGAAGGAATCAAAGAAGAAGGAGAAGGAAGAAGGAATCAAAGAAGAATAATAAGAAGAAGATTTTTTTCCTTCAGACCAAAGTAAAAGCGCATACCAGGGATACCACAGCCTGCAGTAAAATTAATCTCCGGCATAGAACAGCCGTCCGGCAGCCAGGTGTCTCTGTCTGTCACATTCTATGTTATGACAGGCAGCCTCTGCCGAAACTAGGTCTCTGCTTAGAGACAGAGGAACTGCGGGGATCTGGCATTTATTTTTACCGGGTAGTTTATAAATTCCACGCGCCGCTCATTGCATCAGCAGTTTTGTTGTTTAATAACAGTAGGCCCATTACACACTTTCTTGCGCAGTAATGTTCTGTTTACCGTCACGCCAGTACAGTACCTTTGAATTAGAATTAGAATTTGCATTTGAATAGGGGAGGTCGCAGGTGGGAAAATGGAGAGAGAGAGAGAGAGAGAGAGAGAGAGATAGAGAAAGAGGGAGAAAGGGGGGCAAATCAGCAGATTCAGAAAAAAACAGACAGATGAGTAGGAGCGTGATGAGGAGGAGTGTGATGAGGCTAAAGGAGGACACGCGAGTGAATGGAGGGGAGGTGAAAGGAGAGAGGGAAGAGGCAGCGAGGGTGAGAGCAGTGAGCTGTCGGCCCCTCTCCTCTCCTCTCCTCTCCTCTCCTCCGCGTTTAACGGGATGAAAGTGGCTCCAAACAGACGCTGTCTCCATCGTGGGTGCGAGAGAGCTGGTGAGCTGGGTGTAGAGATGAAACCAGAGCCGTGTCTGAATCCGGTGGGTTTTTTTTTTTTGCTTTTCTGATGTGCCTCCCTTTAGAAAGATGAATCAAGCGAGTGTAAATGAAGGCTTTATCATTCAGAGAAAGTGCGTTGGTGGCACAGTCGCTGACCTCTCTGTGAATCCCCAGTGCAGCCATGGGTTCTATTCCCCCGCTGCAGCACATTTGGTGTGCTTTGCCCCTTTTTGAAGCAGAGGAAGGCCACACCATCTGCGCTCCTTTTATTTAAAAAAAGGAAAAAGGTCATAAAAACACATCACACTGTGCACCGAGCAGCCAGCGATCTGGTATCCCTCTCCAGAGACCTTACCGACCACTGTTACCCTGTCACAATTCTGTCCCGGTCCCAACATGGTATTCCCCGCTCAAACCTGTCTGTGTCACCTCTTCCACTGGAGGCTTTCACTCCTACACAGGAAGTGGTATAAATAGCGCTATTAAGAGTTGGGAGGACAGGCATCGCTGTCAGAGCGGGTTTGTGTCTTTATCAGTGGATTTTCACGTCCCTCTGTCTGTCTGACTGACTGTGCCTGTGTGCTGCCTGCCACCCTCTGTACTTTTAGTGCATTTAGGTCCCCTGTTTTCTGTGAGAGACTGCTGGCAGTATTTGAATAACCTGAAATGCGAAGGCCCCATCATAATCAATAAGGCGCTGGCTGGCAGGTGAGAAGGCGAAAGCGGGAAAGAAATCACTCCTCCTGACAGCCCCCCTGATCCACCCCGTCGCCTCTTTCATTACGCTAATGAACACCTCTTCAGTCCGTCTGTCACAGCAAGGAAGACACAACCACGCGCTGAGACACATGCTGGACCTGCCCACTTCTGCACTGACCCCGCCCACTCCTGCACGGACCCCACCCACTCCCACACTGACCCCGCCCACTCCTGCACTGACCCCGCCCACTTCTGCACTGACCCCACCCACTCCTGCACGGACCCTACCCCCTCACACACTGACCCCGCCCACTCCTGCACGGACCCCACCCCCTCACACACTGACCCCGCCCACTCCTGCACGGACCCCACCCACTCACACACTGACCACGCACACTCCCGCACTGACCCACCCGCTCTCTTATCAGTCACATCGCCGGACACGCCCACACTCATGCCAGCCCACCCACATCCACAGTAGACACATCCGCACTCACATTATTCAAGCCTATGTGGTGCTACAAGATTTGTTTAATTTTAAATGGGAAGTTTGTGCAAGAAATATGCATGGTGCACACACCTGCGCTCGCACACACGTGTGCATACACACACACATTCACGCATACATACATACACATACACACACACAAACACACATGCACAGGCTGTCCTCAACCTGTACTGTGGCTTTCCTTTGTTTTTGTTTTTTTCCTTAGCCACTGTGGTTGAATAATTAGCGTAGCAGACTCATGCAGCCAGCACTCCACATTAGTTTTCATTTTCCAGCGTGTTCACATTCTGTGACACTATTGTAAATTCTCCCAGGCAAGGGAAGCTTGTTTTTTAAAAGGATTCTTTAAAAGTGTCGCAATTGACTGCCGTTTCTCAGCCGTGTGATACGTAGTAAAAATGTCAGTCATGAAAGAGGAAGAGCTACCGCCCCAGTATATTACCACCTGCCACAAGCCCAGGAATACACCGAATACGCCGAAGAACTAACAAATGGAGGAATTATATGGCCTGAATTATATTAGGGTGTTTGATGATGGCGACTCTCATCGTTAAAAGACTTCCCTGTGGCCAATCCTGTGTGGTGACCGCGCTAAACTCCAGGTTCAACTCCGCCAATGAAAAAAGGGCTGTATGTTGTATTTGGTAGATTTTAAAATGAGCTTGGAATCTGGGGTCAGGATAACAGCTGGCCACCAGGATATAGACTGAAGGAAAGTTGAAATAAACAAAGGAAAGAAAAGGGGCGAAAGGGTTGTACTTCACCTTTAAAAGTTGCAACCTTTAATAAGTTCCATATTAACAAAGCATTGTGTTAAATAGCTAACCCATTAACAATTGCATTAATAAATGTTTTGCATGACCTTGATTGCAGTTTTTTATAGGATTCCTTTAACTAAAACAAATCCTTAAACTGGTTTAAATGAACAAATAATTTTCCAGTGTTTAAAACAAAAACAGTTCAGATATGTAATCTAGAATGTTAAATATGCCATCAGCAAAGGATGTTAAATCTTTGTTCAATATTGGTAATATCCTTGTTCATAATCAGTTTCAATTTGCTTTATTAGCAGGACAACAACCATCAAATTCCCAAAATAACACATAGAACACAAGGGACATTGATACCACATATACAACACACAACAAGTATTAAAATAAACATACTGTCATAGCACAAAATGAACAAGTAATAAATGAAATAAAAGCAATAAAAAACAATTGACATTAATTAATTAAGGTGTAATTAATTTGTATTAATTTGTAATTTCAAACCTTGGTCCTTGGGTTCTTTCTCTAAAGAAGTAGGAGTAGTTTTTGGACTGTTACTGTTTGAAATCTGTCAAGAAGAAAACGACAACTGTGCAATTATTATTTTCAAACACAGGCTTTGTAAATACAGTAAACCGAAGGCGCTCTCTCTCTCTCTCTCTCTCTCTTCCTGCCCCCCCTCTACCCCCTTCACTTGCAAATTGTGATTCAGATAGCTTTATTGGAAAAGCCAGTTGAACTTCTGCCAAAGCAATAATGAGAACTGTCAAACATGTACACATATCACCGGAGTAGTGAATGAGAGAAAAATGAATATAAACTAAAACTATGACAACAAGAACAACACCTGACAATACAATTCAGCCTCAGCCCAATCTCACTGCCCCCAACCCCCCCATATCCCCCTCACCACCACCCACTTTACTCTCTGTTCAAGGTCTAATCAAGGAGTACACACGCATATACACACACAAACTCACTCACACACAGACACAAACTCACTCACACACACACACACGCATGCACGCACTCAATTGCTCTCCCACACACACGTATAATAAGCCATTATTACAATGCCATCAGGTGAAGGGCACTGAAGCAAAGCTTTCATATTAGATTCAGTCAGAAGGAATCCATTGCTAAGGGCTGAAGGTGTTCAAAATGGTGTGTCTGTTATTTTGGAGAATCGAAAACAGGTTCAAGATCATCATCACATGAAAACACATCCTCTCCCTCCACCAACATTTTGTAGCAACAGATGCAAAAGTCTAATTCCTGGCTGATCACAGGATCCTTCTTTGTGTTAGTGTAATGTCCATTATGGTATTTGTACTACAGTAGACAAGCACTGATGATGGTTTCCTGACCAAAACATTTGCTGTCTTTCTTTTTGGCACTGTGAGCACTTTTATGTTTTTGCACTTATGATTTGAATAAACAAAGATATTTTTGGCACATCTCAGCACATTGGTCGTCGGGCTTAGCCCCATTAAGGTAATCTACTACAGTCGACAGCCATGTTGGTTGGTCTGCCAGACTGGTGTGGTTGTGCGCTACTTTACAAGTAGTAATGTGCACTGGTCTGCTTGCCAGTGTGTATTAATGCCTGACATGCACATGTGTTGGCATGCAAAGTGTACTTATGTTGGTGTGCAATGTGTGCTTGTTTCGGTGTGTAATGACAAATTAGTGCACTTGTGTGCGAGGTCCACCTGTCCTTAATTTGTGTCATGCAACTTAATAACGTGAGTGCCCTGGTGTTGATGTTGAGTGCAGTCCGTGTGAACCAGAGGTGGGCAATGAGGGCCATATCTGTTTCTAGTTTTCATGCCAACTTCTGGCCTTGATGTAATGTAATGATTACATAATTAGCCTAACATTTGACATTTAAGCTACATTTCTTGATAAGTGACAGCCAGAGATTGTCCTCGAGTCCCCATATGAAACTGTAAGAAACACCAAACAGCGGGAGTATCCGAGTGGTGAATGAACCTCCCAAACATGATTACACTCTTATTATGGAGAACCTAAGGTTTACATAATGCTGATCCGGTAGGACGTTTTGCAACAGAACAACTTTATCACCTTTAACATCTCTTTATCACCTGTGCTGACTCCCTGTGAACACAGTAAACACAGTCTGCTTTCCTTTGGGGTTATGATGAGGGGCACACTTCTGTAAACAGCCCTACAAAACATTTTACAGCGGTCTGATCTACGAGTGAACCCGTGTTGGTGTTCACAGCCGGCTAGCTCGTTTAGCCGGGGTAATTGGTGGAAACAGAAACCTGCACACGCACCGGCCCTGCAGCACCGGAATCGCCCACCCCTGGCGTGAAACTCCAGCACCCCGATTCCGAAGTGAATTATCCGTATTCTGCATCTCTGACCTCAGCCGCAGAAGGAGCTTGCTGGAGTAATTTATGCCTCCCTCCTTTCGAGGCGGAGAGAGGCGGGAGACGGGAGTGACGGAATGACTGAGATGGAGGTATACAAAGGGCAAGAACGAGAGAGGTATATTTTGCCGGCACTCCATCGCTCCTCACAACATTATTAATGCGTAATGGTTAAGCAATTGTTTACCCCTTTCAGGAGGTGGCAAGCAATTAATGTGCGTATAATTCATGCCAATGGGGGCTTTTTAATTTTGAAGCGATGAAGTAGTCAAACCCAAGCGGGGGAGGAGTTGCCCCTGGAGCGTAAAATACTATCAGTCTTCTCAATCTCTCTTTATTTCATCTACTCTTTTCTAATGTTTTTTCATTTCTTTGGGGCCAGCTAAACTGATAATCTGTCTCAAAAGGGAGAACAAAATTCAGAGTTCGGGGTCAGGTGATTTAGCGAGCGTACTGAAGAAGTTTGTCTGCGCAGGCCTTGGGGTTGCGTGCGCTTATAACAAATCGAACAATAGTGTCGAAACGTTTTGTAAGCCATGTTGCACTGCGCTTGCAGTTTGTGGTCGCCATGGGGACTAGCAGGACTGTGAAATGAGATTACTATGACGAGTGGGTTAGAGGTGTCTCTGTGAGCTGGTTATTTGTGACCATGTTTTGATTTGTTTTCCATGCTACAGCTTCATCTTTTTTGATGAGTTGATTTGGGTGGTCAATAAGGGAAAAGCAAAAGAAAGCAGAAAACAAGGAAGAAAGAAAATATACATTTAGTGGTCACTTAATTAGGTACATCTGCTCGTTTAAGCAAATGGCCAGCGCCTCCAAACAGCAAATCATGTAGCTGCAAGTCAACAGATACAGCATGCAATACTTGTGTTAACGGTGCAGTGCAAGCTGGTGATGGTGGCATAATGGTGTGAAGAATATTTATTTGGCACACAATAATCCCCTTATACTCACAATATTGAGCATCATTTGAATGCCACAACATACCTAAGCATTATTTTAGTCCTTCCTATTTTCAAAGGTCTCAAAATATCAATGACAGTATAAATCGCACATATAGTAAGCTGCATTAATCTGTCATGACTGGTTATCTTCATTTTTTACTGGCTCGATTCACAGCTAAATTCACACAAGTGGAGGACTCCTCAGTTGTCACAGGTAAATATGTAATGGTGAAAATGAAAACAAATAATATGTTACTTAAAACATTTTGTTACATAGTTTTTTTTTTAAATTAACATACTGGGTAAAGCCAGTGTAATGATTGTGTCTGCTTGCCAGTCAGCTACCAAGCTGCATTAGCAGGGAAAAACTGAACATGTACAGAAGTAAACTTGCGGACCTGGGTGTTGTGTGAACGGTAAGGAAACAGTACTTTCTTCTGACCACAGTGTGGTGTGAATGGGTTAAATGAGGGATTAAGCCATGTTCAATATGTCATGTCAACACCAGGTTTTGTGTCTGAAAGGGGTATCAGTGACACACACATACTACCTCTATCTCTCTTTCTCTCTCTCTCTCTCTCAGACTACACACACACACACAAACACACACATACTACCTCTATCTCTCTTTCTCTCTCTCTCTCTCTCTCTCAGACTACACACACACACACACACACACATACTACCTCTATCTCTCTTTCTCTCTCTCTCTCTCTCAGACTACACACACACACACAAACACAAACACACGCACATACACACACACATACACAATCTCTCTCACTAGTTTCCTCTCTCTGTCACTCTGTGCTCTGTGTGGAAGGTGAGGTTTTTCACATGCAGAGCCACAGAGAAGAGATGGAGCACAGATGAATAAGGAGAGAGAGGGAGAGAGAGGGGGAATGAGATGTTTGGGGGAAATGGTAGGAAGGAGAAGCGATGGGACATCATCAAGGGATGTAGGGATAGAAAGAATAAAGCAATGGATGCTGGGATGAGAAATGCGAAACAAAGAGAATTAAAGAAAAAATGAAGGGAAAGAGAAAAAATGAGCGCAGGAAATAAAAAGGGGCATCAAAGAGCACGAGATGTTGAAAAAAGATGAGAGAGAAGGAAAGCAAAATTGAACGAAATGGAGGATTATGTGTCAGGTGCTCACTCTTTAGGCCATCGTGGAGAGAGCGAGAGAGAGAGTGAGAGAAAGAGAGAGCAAGAGAGAGAGCGAGGAAGAGAGATAGAGAAAGCAGGGAAGAGAGAGAGAGGAGAAAAATGGAGAGGGAGAGAGAGAGTGAGAAAGAGGGAGAGAGAGGAGAAAGATGAGGGGGAGAGAGAGCGAGTGAGCAAGATCGAGAGAGAGGAGAAAGATGGAGAGGGAGACGGGGGAAGGAGAGATTGAGGAGGCAGAGCAAGCCCTCAGCTATAACATTACAGTGGGATAATGAAGAGGTTCCGCTCTGTCACACTCAGTATTAGCCCGCTGTCAAACTGACCCCAAAGTGTCAACAAGTTAATAGCCTGGATATCACCCCTATTCCATGTCACCACTCACTAAAGCTGACACACTCATAACTTACAGGGCGAAAATAAATAAATAATGGCGGAACACAGATATAAATAAAGAGAGGGGACAAAGAAGAGCAATATGAACAGAGGAGATAAGTAAGTAAATAAGATTACCAGGGAGAAGGCCTGTTTGTTTATAACGCTGAACCGGAGTGAGAGAGATGGGACAGCCGCAACTGCGTGTGTGTGTGTGTGTGTGTGCGTGTGAGTGTGTGTGTGTGTGTGTGTGCGTGGTTGCATGCATGTGCATGTGTGTGTGAGTGTGTGTGTGTGTGCTTGAGAGAGAGATAAGAGAGAGAGGGAGAGAGAGAGAGAAAAGAGAGAGAGAGAGAAACCTGCAAAGAGTCCCCTCGGCCAGCTAGTTCTGAAACTCACTGAACAGAGCAGCACGATCGCCAGTCAGCTTCAGGACAGCACTCCAAGAACTCCCAATTACAGTAAAACTAATTAAGAGGCACCCAAAAAATAAAATAAAACATATAAAATGAATAAATAAAATTGAATAAAATAAATAAGAAATTGAATTAATAAAAATTTCCTCTGGACCTCAAAGACACAAACACTAAAGACTACACGAACTGGAACACTAAAGGGGCAAAACTCAAACTGGAATTACACCCAGACATTTTACCTAGTCCTAGGCAAACAAGCAAAGCAGAAGTAGAGACAGCCTGGTCACAGCCTGTCCACTGGTAAAAGTTAATCAGTGGTAGATATGCCTCTGCTTTGACCGGTGCTAGCTCTCTCCGGCAGTGCTGCCTGGACTGTAGGGTGAAAAATCGCCCATTGCGTTGGTGTGGCTGACACAGCACCAGCTGAACTGCAAATTCCAAACTGGAGAAAAAAAAAATCATTAAAAAATCGGCCGGCACAACAAGACCTGATTGGTCAGGGAACTAAAGCCTGAGGAGGTAGCTCTCTTCCATGACTGCTTGGTGGAGTGTTTCTGGATAGTTAACTTTTATTGTTGTTATTAGAGTTCATTGATTTGACAGTATTGCTGTTGATTATAATAAAAAGTATGTGAGTGAGTGTGTGTGCTTTTGTGTGCACGCATTAATATATGTGAGTGTACGTTAGTTTGTGTGTGTGTGTATGTGTGTGTGTGTGTGTGTGCGTGTGCGCGTGTGGGTGTGTTTGTGTAAGTGTGTGTGAGTTTGTGTGCATGTGTGTGTATGTGTGTGCATGTGTGTGTGTGTGTGTGTGTGTGTGAATGTGTGTGTGTATGTTTGTGCAGTTTATTTGTCTCTCGTTTCTTCTTCTCTGTCTCTGGGATGGCTGCTTTGTCTCTGCTGCCTCTTGTTGCTGTTCCTTGTTTTTAGTCCTTCCTATTAAATATTAAAAGGGCCCAGTTGCAGATTTAAATTCAATTAGCAGGACAATTTTTTTGGCAGCAGCTAGCTCCTATCTACAGCAATTAGCAGGAGACAAGGTTGACAGTAATGGCTAATATCTGCAGTTCCCCGGGGTCCATATCTGGCGATATAGACAAACAGGTAGTGGGGCCCATGGGTTGCAGAGGGCTGTGGTTAATGCCCTTAATGCACAGACCGGCAGATAATGCCCTGGATTAGGGAGACGACATTTGTACAGTATCTCAGTAATTCAATCGTCCAGTTCTACGTCCCCGGATTTATTAGTAGTGCTGTGTTCGACTGATTCATCTTCAGCGGGGTGACAGGGGAGACTGGGGGGCAATGCGGGGGGGGGGGGGGGGGGCATCCAGACTGAGAGTGATGAAAGGGGAATGAGAGGAGAGAGAAAGAGAAAGAGAGAGATAAAAAAAACTGATTTCTGGGTACTGTATTTACATGACTTGTGTTTGAAAATAAGAACTGCAGTTGTTTCATCCTGAGAAATCAGACTGTCTCAGATCAATCCTACTGCTCCTTCTTCTTTAGTTTGCTTTATTTTTTTATTTTTTATTTCTTTTTTTCAACTTTATTCGTCACTCAGCTGGGGAGCTAGACAATCCAAGAGGCAAAAAAACGTTCTATCAAAAAAGAAAACCGTTTATACGAATGAATTGAATTTGTTTTGATTTTCTGTTAGCTTGTTAATTGCCATCTTCTCATTCCCGCTGTCTGCTGGGTATCATCTTTTCTCCCTTGCGCCATTAACATCAGAATTGTTTTCTGCTGTATTGATCAATATCCCTACTTTCACAAAACATCCAAGACCAGCTACAATTACATTTCATGTTTGGACACATTTTCTCTCCTTAGAGACGCTCCTGCGTTTAGCGGTTTCATTACCTTTATTGTTATGGGTTCTCCCTTTCAATATCCAAGTTCTCGTGGCATTTGGTATGCTTTGGGAAGCATTCCCCGACAGTACAACTGTTCCACCACATTGAACTGAGTCAAATTAATTAATAACAAATCATTAATTAAGCATGCTTCCCAACAAGAAGTTTGGGAATTTTGTAACTGTACTTTTCTTGAAACTGGAAATTATGACGAAAAGTTCCTTATGATGTACAGTCCTCTCAAAATTAAGTTTATACAGAATAGATGATTATATTTCATTATTTTAATTTCTTTTTTGTTAAGAGGTTCTTAAAAAGATGGGGAAAAAAACCTGAAGAATTCTAATCGTTTGAAATAACTGGTTCCCAAGAGCTAACCAATACAAAATATGACAACGGGAAATGAGGAATTCTGATGAAATTAAGAGAACAGTAAAAGGAAAAAATATTTTCGAGTTGAGCAATGCTCACACAGAGAGATGTCTGTTACTAGTCTTTCTCAGTCTGAAAAGTGACATAATGTGTGAATTATGCTAAAAATCTCCCTTGCGGTGCACACACACACACCCGCACGCACACACACACACAACACACACACACACACCTACACACATACGTACACATACGGACACACAGACACACACGTGTACACACACACAGACACACACACGCATGTACACACACAGACATACACACAGATGTGTACACACACACCGACACACACACGTGTGTACACACAGTCACCTCCTTGTGTCATACATTTGTTTCACTGACAGCATAAGTGCTAGGCAGCTTTATGAGAAAAGAACGGATAAAATGAGATCTTTTATCATATGATTAATGACCTCCCGCCCCCTTCTCTCTCTTTCTCTGTCACTCTCTGTCTCTCTCTCCGGCCACCGCAGACTCGTCAAACACCCACCCCCCCCCGAACTAACTGCCACCGTTCCCCCCATAGAACACCCCTGCCTCAGTCCTTGCTCTCGCTCTCTCTCTCTGTCTCTCTGCTCTGTCATAGAGACATTCTGTTAACTGGACGGCACATTTGACCCGGACTCGGACAAAGGACGCTGTATTCAGGCATTGACAGGGTGAAGTGGTAGAAGTTCACGTTTGTTCTCACTTTTGCCCACGCAGTGCCCCCTGCCCTCATCATGTCCCTGCTGATTGGCCTTGACGCCACATCTGTTGGGAAAGTGAAGTTCAAGAGGTCGTTCACCATCCCCTGCCTCAACCCTTATGCTATGGTACCCTGGGGAGAATACACAGACTTATCATACTGCTAGCATACGCACAAACTCACATACGCCAACATATGCTTGCAGCCACTGACACGCACATAAAAATATACACTAACTATAACACACACACGGTACAGATTGAAATATCTATGAATTAAACTCCAACAGAAAGGCAAGCAACGTCTTCAAAAATTATGAAAAAAGTGAATGAGACTTAAGGAATCACAACTTAAATTGAGGGCAAACACGCAATGCTAAACTTCATTCTGGTTGTTCAGATCAGATAAGTCGAGTTGAGCCTACATTTCAACAGTCCTGCTGGGTTCAATGGGGAAAATAGGTCCATGTACAGGAAGGTATGGGAACTGAGAGAGCTTTACACGGTAGAAAGCTTCTTTTACGATGTCGGTTTAAATATTTTACATTAGAAACTTCATTTTTTACATCATGCCAGCGACTGCTGCTATATCAGCTGTATTGAATGATGTAATGTTTTCCTGTGCTGTCTCACACACACTCTCCTATTGGAAACGAACCAATCTCCCCAGGCAGTCATTGCCCTGACCCCCAAAAGCCCTGTCCCACATACTAGACATCTGTCCCTCTTATTATTAACACACTGCTTGTCACTGAGGCATCTCACTACCTCCTTCATTCCAAGAATATGAGTGTGTATGTGTGTGTGTGTGTGTGTGTGTGTGTGTGTACACATCTATGTGTGTCTGAGTGTGTACATACCTATGTGTGTGCGTGTGTGTGTGTGTGTGCATGTGCATCTGAATAGGTGAGGGGGAAAGAAAGAGAGACAGAGAGCAACTTGAATTTGAAAAAAACTGAATTTGAGAGCAAGAGAGAGATAGAGAGAGAGACCACCTCCTCGTAGTAAAATTATTTGACAAATAAACGAGACCCTGCTAAACATCTCTACATGGCTTGCCAGCTTTAAATATAAGAAAGAACGAAAGAAAGAAAGAAAGAAAGAAAGCCTGAGTCTCCTCAGATTTTGCTGTACTGGTGAAGAGGCGCCTGCTGTCTGACATTGTCTGACATCCTCAAAGCTCCCCTGAGCCTGAGCACACCTCAGCTCACACCAGGGCCCACCTCAGCTCACACCAGGGCCCACCTCAGCGAACGCTTTCTCTCAGCTCACACCAGGGCCCACCTCAACGAACGCTTTCTCTCAGCTCACACCAGGGCCCACCTCAGCGAACGCTTTCTCTCAGCTCACACCAGGGCCCACCTCAGCTCACACCAGGGCCCACCTCAGCGAACGCTTTCTCTCAGCTCAGAGCGGGCCAGTCGGGGCTCGACTCTGGGGGAGGCGAGCCGTCTCCAAGCACGCTCCACGAGGACCCAGTACTGCAGGTGCAAACCCCTGCTTGCGAGTCCCCCGCTCCCTGTGAGTGCAGAGCGATGGAATGTGCCACGGGAGAACGGTTCTGAGGACCCGGGTGGTGGCGAAACCCGTAATGAGTTCAGTACACCACAGAGCAGAACTCCGAGCCGTACATCACCATGGGTTTATCTAGGAAAGGGAAGCACTGTAATAATGTGCAACGTTTGGAAAGAAAGAAAGAAAGAAAGAAAGAAGTGATGGATGAAAAGCGGTAAGGGTTAAATATAGATGTAGCAAGACATCGGGTGTAGTAAGCGGGAGGTAGACATACGGAGTGAAGGATGAGAAAGAATGAAATGACAGGGGGAGGGAGAAGGATGAGGCGATGAGAGATACAAGTGAGATGGAGAGAGAGAGAGGGGTGAAGAGGTGAAGAGGTGAAGAGGGTGAGAGCCAATGACAAGAAGGCTCTTTCAAAGTGCACAGCTTAGAGCTCTGTGATTTATGCCTTGGAGCACTGAGCACTGGTGAGGGGTATTGCGTATGTGGCCCGGCCATCTTCTTTCAGCATTTCTGCTGGAATCTAGAGATCTAGAGGGATGGACATCTAGGCTGAGAGACATTTTGATAAACAAATTAGGTTAACCCCAATATAGTTTAGATATAGCCTGGATAAAATGTAATTTTCACCTTTCAACCATATAGCCGGATAGATGGTGTTTCACTGACTTTTAACCAACTTTTCGCAACAAAAATGTTCCCTGGGCAGTTATCACAAGAGACAGGACGACAGCGAGACTACTGACAAGGTACTTCAGCTGTAGTGCCATTCTAAGACACCATCCATGCGACAGATAAGGGAGTTCTGCTTCATGTAGCCTGCTTTGAGTGGAGCTACTATGTGCTGTCAATCAAGGACTGATATGAGCCAGTCAAATCTATGTGCTGTCAGTCACTGCCTGATATGAACCAGTCAAATCCATGCGCTGTCAATCACTGCCTGATATGAACCAGTCAAATGACTGTGATCTGCAAGAATTGTCCTGTCCATAATCTACGCCGCAGTCAGGCACACTGGCACAAATGACTCGCATTTTCAGGGACAACCTAACACAGCGCTGGCTAAAAATGTGGTAGAGAAGAATAGAGGGATGTGAAAAAGTACACCATCTTTCATTTCTATGGTTTTACTTTGGAAATAACTAACCCTCATCTTGTCCTCACCGAGTCCTAACAGCAGATGAATACAACCTCATGTGACTCGTAACACATGCACATTTTACTTATTCAACCAAAAATAAGCCGCTGGATTGAAAGAGGGTGTACTTTCGTATTCACATTGGCTCCCCAGTGAAAATGTTGCAATTTCCATCCGAACGCCAGCAAAGAACTTTTCCCATGGCAGCACATATAAAATAAACCAGTTATACAGCAGAACCTGTATGGCCTTGCCCAACGTACACCTGCCAGATATTCACATATCCCATAATTCCATTCTGCCTAATGTACACCAGCCAAATATCCACCTTTCCCTATATCTGACCCCTGACTAATACTATCCTACACTTGCCTCATGCCCCCATTCTGAATGACCTGTAAATGGACCAAAGGGGGGGGGGGGGACTTTAGCAGGAATATAACAAACTCCTCTGTCCACCAGTTCTCCTGGACACTGCATCACGAACCCCTGCAACTGTACTAAACTATTTTTGTCGTCAGTTCGGCCACCGATAATAACACTCTGGAGTTCAGTCCAACAGTACTCACCTAGCCCAATGATAAAATGAAAATAAAATAAGTCATTAATAATACTCATAAACAAAATAAAAATAAGATAGAACGCTGCACACACTATATGTACTTGGGCTGTAAATGAACCGAACAGGAAACGATGCAGAATATTTTATACCACAAATAAA